>NC_056726.1:1476883015-1477003015 GCF_019279795.1 Protopterus annectens
ATGAGCTCCAAGAAGAACTGAACCCTCACATAAAGTCACTGTTCAATCTCAGCCTTACTACAGGGTAGGTAACAAGGAATGGCGTACAGCAACAGTTGTCCCACTCCACAAAGGTAGTGCCACAACGGACCCCGGAAACTATCGCCCTATAAGCCTGACTAGCCTGGTCTGCAAAGCTATGGAGCGTATCATCATGGAACTCATAAACAAAGACATTGGGAACCTCCAAACACTGGATCCTACCCAATTCAGCTTTGTTAAGGGCAGATCTTGCCTCTTGAACCTGGTCGACTTCTTTGAAACAGTCACCAAGGCCATAGATGAAGGGAAGGTAGTCCACACAGCCTACCTGGACCTCACAAGAGCCTTTGACACAATACCCCACTCGGGCATCATAAATAAGCTCACCAGCGTAAATATCAACCCCTATGTCACAAAATGGGTTGCAAACTGGCTCAGGGATAGAACCCACATGGTCAGAACTGCAGGTTCCATGTCAGACTCTAAACCAGTTACAAGTTGCGTCCCACAAGGCTCAGTCCTGGGACCTGTCTTGTTCTGTATATATTTCTCTGAGGTACAGGCTAACACGGGAGGACTATAGCTGACCAAGTTCGCAGATGACTGCAAACTGGGTGCTATAATCGACTCGCCGAATGACACAAGCATCCTCCAAAAGGGTCTCACAGAGATGGATAACTGGTGCCAGAGCCATGGCCTAAAGCTAAATGCCAAAAAGTGCATAGTCATCCCCTTTGGGAAAAACAAAGTGCCCACAAATTACTACATAGGTGGTAATCCATTAAGTACGGAAGAAGTAATTAGGGATTTGGGGACTTAAGTAGATAGCAATCTCTCCTTTGACAATCACGTTGCCAAAGTGGTTAGAAAGACCTTCTATATAACCCACCTTATCACAAAAGGGTTCACATCTAGATCAAGAGAGGTCATTGTGCCCCTCTACTCATCACTCATCAGGCCCATAATTGAATACAATGCCCCATTTGGGATGTACCTTACCTGACACCTGCAGCAACTGGAAAGACCCCAAAAGTACCTCACCGAGAGGATCAAGGGACTCAAACAGATGCCCTATGCAGTTAGGATAAGGAAACTCCAGCTCTACTCAGTTGCTTACCACCTACTCAGAGGTGATCTGTGCCTGACGTATAAAGCCATGTCCAAACCAGAATTAATGGACATGCTCCACCTCAGGAAATCCAAATCCCTTAGAGCTACATGCTCCAGGGACTTAAACCTCAGCACAGAAATAAACAGGACATGCTGGAGGGACAGATTCATATCCCAGAGACTCCCCTTACTCTGGAACAAAATCCCAATCCATGCTAGGCAGAGCCCCTCAATGACCCTCTTCAAGAGAAATCTTGACAAGTGGATGGGAGATCGTAGGTTTACCCCTGGGATCTCTTGTGTCTCTACTAGACAGAGACACAGTAAACTAACCTTAAAAGGGCTATCTTCTGTGACCTACTATACAGAGGCACAGTCAACTAATCTAAAATGGTGGCGAAAGCCAAACACACTCTGGCTAGGCTTATAAATGCCCTAGGGCAGATAGCCTAGTATCAACCTATGAACAATTCTTTTTGTTTTGTTGAAAGTCCTCAAAACAAAAACATACCCCCTGAAATCTATTAATTTAATAATAACAGACAAAACAATGTACATCTTCAAATACTGAAGTTTTATTCTCCTAATAGCAGCAAATGTTCCAAACTGGCAGCCACACTCACAAACTTGAGCTAACCTAAAATAAATGTTATCTATTCTAATACACATGGTGCAGTCTGTGCTTCTATTAAATGTTGTCTGATCTTTATAGCTCTTAGCTGGGAACACACTCAAATGCTTTCAGAGAGCATTATCTCCTAGCTATTTCTCCTTATCAGATTGTCTCCTAGAGACATGAGAACCAGATACAAAATTGCTAAGCATACATTTATTTACTAGAAGAAAGCCTTACAATATTCAATATCCTTTTTCATTTACATGCTTTCCCTTAAAACATGTTACAAGATCAAGCTTAGGGCCTTAATCCAGTCATTCCCCTATGAAAGAGAGAAGCACACTAATTTTTCTTTTGTCATGCTCTTTGAACCAGATTTTTCTTTTTTTTTTTGTTTTTTGTTTTTTTTTGTTTACATTGCAGTGCCTACATTTCTTAAAGAAAGAGAGAAAAAGGGAGAAAGCTGAAAAGAAAAAAAAAACAAGAGCACCTATTTACATTAGTATCCCAATTACACTTAAAATAAATGAGAACACTTTACTTTATTGCACGCAAGGAAAATCATACATTATTAAAATAGAACCATTAAGAAAAAAAATTGTTTTACTTACAATTAACTTTCTCCCTCCTCTTCCCCCATCCTAAGTATTTTTCTAAACATTAATGATATGAAGTAGGGCATATGCTTTAGAGTCCCCTACAAGTTTAACAAAATCCAAATAAAGTCCAATATTTCTAGCCAGTTACTGAAATTTACCCTTAAGTATAGATCCACTGGCTTTCTCTGCTGAGTTTCTGTTTTCACACTTGGAGAGCTAGAATTAAGCTGTAACTCAATGTGCAGCCATCTTGGAAGTCTCCGAAAAGCTGCATTGTCTTATCCTGTTCAGGCTTTATTTTTGCAGTAATTGAATGAAACTAACAACTTTTCTTTACAGGAGTTATCTTTTCGGAATGAGACAGATGACTCTGGGAGAATGAAGTGGATAAATGATGACTGCAGCCAGTCTCCAGACCTTTTGTGTCACCACCCTAACATAGTGGAACAAGTAGCCCCACAAATTTTTTTAACTCAGTTGGTCAAAGCATGCATCTACCTTTTCATTTAGGCAAAAATGCTTTAATAAAACAGATTTGCAATGATTGGTATGCCCCTCATCTTTCAGAAGTCGCTCGATATTTTGCAAATACTTGTCTAGTTTGCAAAGCAAAACCAATTTAATCATTAAAAATAAACAAAATAAAGTAGAAGTACAGCATTAACAGTTAGCACTTTCATCTTTTATAAAGACGTCTTCAGACTGAATAATGCCAGATTCAAAACTTGTTTAAATAATAAACTCAGTCACGTCCTAATTACTAGCATAACCATTTTCTCTTCAAGTAGGCTACAAAATCTTCTCTATTATTAAGACCCAGAGGGTAGCAGGCATTTAATCTCACCTGCCAAGAATATTCATTCCACCCCAATTCATCTTCTGCATCAAACATTCTCTCAAAATTTGTCACTTCATCTAAGACTAAAAATTAAAAAAATTACATTACATGTGCCTAACTTGTAATGCTTGGCCAAAGCATTCCATCCATCTCCTACTTCAACATCATGCTTATATTCATAAATACATTTATATAACTCTGTAACAGTCCTGCCTATGTAAAAAGAGGGACAACATTTGCATAAAACTAAATAAACAACACATTAATCTTGTTTCTGTAATTAATAACTTAATTTGATTCTACATATAAAAACTCACATAGATTACAATTAAAACATTTCACCATTCCTTGCTTATTACTTAATTCTTTGGGTTTATTAAGCTTTGCCTGAAAGAAAATTTTTAAAACTATTGCCCTTTTTATAAACAAAAGCAGGCACATCTCCTACTAATCTGTTATTTTCAGGGCAACTCTTTAGAATTTTCCAATTATTTCTGATAATACTTTTGATAGCTTTTTGATCTACACTGTTGCTTAGTTGCATGGAAGTTTGAAAGTCTCTAACTTTTTATTGAAAGTTTTTAAAAAAGTTTTAAAAATGTATTAATCTAAATTTGTTGTTTATTTAGTTTTATGCAAATGTTGTCCCTCTTTTTATATAGGCTGGACTGTTAGAGAGTTGTATAAACTTATTTATGAACATAACCATGCTGTTGAAGTAGGAGATGAAAGGAATGATTTGGCCAAACATTACAAGTGAGGCACATGTAAGGTCAATTTTAAATTTTTAGTCTTAGATGAAGTGACAAATTTTGAGAGAATGTTTGATGCAGAAGACAAATTGGGGTGGCATGAATATTCTTGGCAGGTGAGATTAAATGCCTGCTACCCCAGGTCTTAATAATAGAGAAGATTTTGTTGCCTACTTGAAGAGGAAAGGGTTAAATCAGTAAGCTAGTAATTAAGACGTGACAGTTTATTATTTAAACTTGTTTTGAATCTGGCATTATTCAATCTGAAGAAGTCTTTATAAAAGATGAAAGCGCTAACTGTTAATGTTGTACTTGTACTTTATTGTATTTGTTTTTAATGATTACACAGGTTTTGTTTTGGCATCTTTTAGTTTGTGTTTGATTTATCAGGTAAAACAGCTTTACTGTTTTTTGGTTACTTGGACCTCGCCAAGACCTTTGACACCATCCCCCACTCTGGAATCATTGATAAGTCGAAAACACATCTGACACAGATATCCTTCAGAAGGGCCTCACAGAAACGGATAACTGGTGCCAGAGCCATGGCCTAAAGTTAAATGCCAAGAAATGCATAGTCATACCCTTTGGGAAAAACAAGGTTACCCCTAGCTACCATATAGGTGGCAATCCACTGAGCACAGAAGAAGTCATCAGGGATCTGGGGACCCAGGTTGACAGTAGCCTTTCGTTTGACACTCATGTTGCTAAAGTAGTTAGGAAAACCTTCTACATTGCCCACCTGATCATGAAGGGATTCACATCTAGATCAAGCGAGGTCATCGTCCCCTGTACTCATCACTCATTAGACCTATGATTGAGTACAATGCCCCATTCGGAATGTATCTGACCCGACACCTGCAGCAGCTGGAAAGGCCCCAAAAGTTCCTCACCAAAAGGATAAAGGGTCTCAAAAATATGTCTTATGCTGCCCGACTGAAAGAACTCCAGCTCTATTCAGTCTCATACCGCTTGCTCAGAGGTGACCTGTGCCTGACATATAAGGCCATGTCAAACCCTGATTTGATGAATATGCTTCACCTCAAAAAATCTAGATCCCTCAGAACCACAAGGGCGGGAGACTTAAACCTCGACACGGTTATTAATAGAACATGCTGGAGAGACAAATTCATCACCCAGAGACTCTCTATGCTGTGGAACAAAATCCCGGTACATGTGAGGCAGAGCACCTCGCTGGCCTTGTTCAAGAGGAATCTTGACCAATGGATGGGGGATCGCAGATATACCCCAGGGATTACTTCAGTGTCACTGCTTGACAGAGGCACAGCAAAATAATAGGCATAGTTTTATTCAAACTAAAGGGGTGGCGAAAGCCAAATAACTATGGGCTAGGCTTATAAATGCCCTTGGGCAGATAGCCTAGTATGAACCTATGAACCTATAAACGTACTAAGCTGGGCATTAATCCCTACATCACTCGATGGGTTGCCAACTGGCTTACTGACAGAACCCACACTGTAAAAGTAGCCGACTCCAAATCCAGTTCCAGACAAGTGACAAGTTTGGCATCTACTTCTCTGAAGTACAGGCCAACACTAAGGGACTCTGGCTAACAAAGTTCGCAGATGACTGCAAACTGGGAGCCATTATTGAATCCCCAAATGATGTGGATACTCTACAAAAGGGCCTTACAGAAACAGATGCTTGGTGCCAGAGCCATGGGCTCAAGCTCAATGCCAAGAAATGTATAGTTATCCCCTTTGGGAAAAAACATGTACCCGTGAATTACCACATAGGTAGCAGTATACTAAACACCGAAAGTGTGATAAGAGACTTAGGGACACAGGTGGACAGTGGTCTCGCCTTCAATAACCACATCACCACAACAGTCAGTAAATCCTTCTATGTGGCACACCTCATCACTAAGGGCTTTTCATCCAGGAAAAAGGAGGTCATTGTCCCACTGTACTCATCCCTCATTAGACCCATTATAGAATGCAATGCCCCATTTGGTATGTACCTCTCAAGACATCAGCAACAATTGGAAAGGCCACAGAAATACCTCATCAAAAGAATCACAGGCCTAAAGCAGATGCCCTACACTGACCTCCTTAAAAAACTCCAGCTATACTCTGTCGCATATCGTCTACTCAGAGGCAATCTCTGCTTAACATACAAGGGCATGTCAAACCCAGAGCTGTTGGACATGCTACACTTAAAGAAATCCCAATCCCTCAGAGCCACATGCTCCAGGGATATAAACCTTGTCATCACAATAAACAAAACATGCTGAAGGGATAGGTTCCTGACCCATAGACTCCCCAGACTCTGGAATAGACTGCCCATACATGTCGAGCAGAGCACCTCCTTGGCCCTCTTCAAAAGGAACCTAGACAACTGGATGGGAGAAAGGAAATTCACCCCAGGGATCATGTCAGTCGTCCTGCTAGACAGGGGGCCAGGGAAGTAAATAGTGTGGGAAGAAATAGCCAGGGAATTGTTATGGCTAGGCTTGTATAATCCCTAGGGCCGATAGCCTAGTACCAACCTATACACCCATGAACCTATGAACTTGTATAGTTTGCTTAGAACACAATATGTTTAACTTTGTACCTGCAACTATTCAAACACTAAAGAAAGCCTTGAGGGCCATAAAGTGGGACTTTATTGAATTTTCTCAACTGCAGAAATTTAGATATACATTGGTTGCTGTTGGCACTTTTTCTGGATGGCTAGAGGTGTATCCCTGTATAAAGAATGCTGAAAAGGCAGTAGCTAAAGGGCTAATAGAACTAATTCCAAGATTTGCGGTCCCTTGTTGCATTCAGTCAGAACATAGCATTCACTTTATTAATCAAGTAATACAGCAGATTTGTAAAACTATAAATCTGAAATTGCAGTTTTATTGTCCCTACAGACCACAAGACTTGGCATAGTGGAAAGAGCTAACCAAAAGAACCAATTAGCTAAAATGTGTAAGAAGAATGGTCTCAAATCGACAGAAGTTTTGTCCTTAGATTTATTCAGTATGATTTAGTATGAGAAGTGCAGTTAGTACCACTAGAGGATTGTTCCCTCATGAAATTCTTATAGGCATACCCAAGAGAATAACTTCCACTCCCTTTCCAAGAATTTGGAATAGCAAGACATTAATAAATGCATTTTCTTGTATTGTAAATCTCTTTGCTGTTTTGCAGAAATATCATAAAACCATTCTGTGTACAGAACAATGATCTACAGAATAAGAAAGTAATGAAATGCAGCCCGGAGATTTTGTTTGCATTAAGGTACACTCTTGAAAAGACACCTTCATCCCCAGATAGGATGGACCCTACTTGCTTTTGCTCACAGCTGCTACTGCCATCCATTGTGAAGGCCTCTCTACCTGAATCCATGTGTCACATGTTAAAAACAAAAACAGAGAGTAAAAAGGTCACACAGGAAAACCAGTTGGTTAAAAAACGCAAAAAGAAAAAAATAGCAAAGCTAGACTTTCCACTGTGTGTGATACCTTAAACCTTTTGTATCAGAGGCAACATGGGATATATGCGAAAAAGTCTTGGACATTCAGAATTGCCATTTAGCTGAAACACCTGATATCCTTCAAGGGTAATTTGCATATATCCCACGTTGCCTATGATACAAGAGGTTTAAGGTATCACACAGTGGAAAGTCTAGCTTTGCTAAACTTTTCTTTTCATGTGTCACATGTCAGGAAGACATGGTGAATATAACTTGGACTTTGCTGATATCATTCCACTTGAACCAGCAGAACCCGATGAAAAAACAGGGATACCGTTACATCCAGAAGTGACAGCCAATGACGTTTTTCCATCTGGACCAAATCTGGAACTGACCCTGAATCATTTGCCATCCAGATTAAATCTGGAAGTGAATGTAGCTGAGTTACTCTTTGTACCAGACCAGGAAATGAAACCATGTGACTCTGTTACTCCTGACCTGAAGTAAACTTTACTGACTCTTCAACATCAACAGTGTTTTTTCTCTTGCTTCTGAATCCAATATTAGTAATTTATTGTACCCTCTGGACACTGATATAAACAAAGTGTCATCTAAACAGAACTTATTTACAAAGTCATCTGCATTCGATGCTTTTGGTTAGAAATTATTTGGTGGTCAGTTTTGCATGGACTATGAACAAACAACACAAACATCCATGTTTGCAGTTTCGTCAAACCTCTCTAGTTCAACATGCTCATTTTTCTTATGGGTCTATCACTGGGACAGCTACTATGATTTTCATCATTATTTTATTTTGCTTGCTTTTACCATCTGAAACTGGGAGTACATCATCATCTGCAGTAATTGGAACTGTAAGTACTGAACCATTTCTTAATACTTATATATGGATTGTTAAGAAAAGAGACCGGTATTTGGTTAAAACTGAATCAAGAATACCTGAATGGCATCCTAGATTTAATCATATTTCTGCTGCCTATCACTGGGACAGCTACTATGATTTTCATCATTATTTTATTTTGCTTGCTTTTACCATCTGAAACTGGGAGTACATCATCATCTGCAGTAATTGGAACTGTAAGTACTGAACCATTTCTTAATACTTATATATGGATTGTTAAGAAAAGAGACCGGTATTTGGTTAAAACTGAATCAAGAATACCTGAATGGTATCCTAGATTTAATCATATTTCTGCTGCCTTGTACACTTATGCATAGACTCTGAATATTAGTGACTGCTGGGTTTATGCCCATATACTACTGCACATGATGGGGCTATTCCATTGATTCCTACATGATGAGGCTATTCCACTGATTCTTACATGAGGAGGCTATTCCACTAATTCCTACATGATGAGGCTATTCCACTGATTCCTACATGAGGAGGCTATTCCACTGATTCCTACATGAGGAGGCTATTCCACTGATTCCTACATGAGGAGGCTATTCCACTGATTCTTACATGATGAGGCTATTCCACTGATTCTTACATGAGGAGGCTATTCCACTGATTCTTACATGATGAGGCTATTCCACTGATTCCTACATGAGGAGGCTATTCCACTGATTCTTACATGATGAGGCTATTCCACTGATTCCTACATGATGAGGCTATTCCACTGATTCCTACATGACGCTATTCCACTGATTCTTACATGATGAGGCTATTCCACTGATTCCTACATGATGAGGCTATTCCATTGATTCCTATACTAGTGACTGATATAGAAACAGTCTTTTACTTGAAGGACTTATGATGGGGCTGGAGGGCAGGGTATGGCAGCACGGCATTAGTATTATTATACTTGCAGAGATCAAGTTTATCCCTGCTGGTTTGGTTGTTGTTGTAATATAGGCTGTGCTATACCAGCTATACGACATGCAATGGTTTTACCTGAAGAAAAATCTGTAATGTTTGTCACAGTAGAGACATTAAAGACATTCCAAACCCATTTTGAAAAATAGATGCCTCCTGGGTTTATCATAATACTGTTCAAAAACTGCTTTTAAAGGAATTTCTCACATGGATCTTGGTGATGGATTCATTTTTGGAGCAAAAATTATACATGCTTATGGGGAAGTCAAATCTATCTGGGAGTTAAGAAAGTTGTAAAAGTGGATGGTGACCATTTCTCCAGTTGTTCAGTGTGTTTTTTCTTTCTTTGGTGAGTTGATTCATGGAGTGGTGTTTTTGGAGCTAAGAAAGTTGTCTCAGCTTTTAGAACTTTTAAGTAACACCACCTTTGAGTCCATTAACTTAATTACTTAAGAGATGACTGCCACATGCAGTGTGGTACAACAGAACTGAATGGCACTTGATTTCACCCTCACTTCTAAAGGGGGGTAAATGCGTACTTATGAGAAAGGAGTGATGGAGTACTGCTCATTTATTCCAGATAATACTAGTGCTATTCATCATCTAGAAATAATACAAAAAGTTGCTAAAGTTTTACATGCTAAAGAAGCTGATAGTTCCCCATGGGAGTGGTTAACAAATCTTTTCTCTGGATGGGGAGGAGGTGTTTTGAAGTTCTTTATGTTCACTGCTAATATAATCTTACTATTATACTTTATTTTATTCTTATTAAAAGCTTGTATTTTAAAGCTATTAGAATACAGAAGGATTGTCAATTTACATCATTGCCATTGACCACATCAGATAAAAATCACAGTGTATTAGACAATGAAAGTTAAGTATTGCAAGACTTTAGTAGTTTGTATAATATATATATATATATATATATATATATATATATATATACATATATATATATATATATATATATATATATATATATATGGAGAATGTGAAAGCAAATGTGGAAATTGAAAATGCAAAACTCAAAATTATTTACTGAATTCAGACTGTCCCCTGAATTCAGCAAGGAGCCGTGCAGGAATAAGTTAGCATCGTATCATATATGCATATGTATGAAGGCACGCTGCTGTGCTGTAAAATGGACATGGTTCCATGTACGAGCACAGGGGGTGTGTCTGAGAGCAGAGCTCTTACAATACACATGCCCCCTGCACTCCAGAATTGCCATTCAGCAATCTAAAATGAGCGAGAATGCTCATAACACCCCCAACCCATCAGGGTAAGAAATCTGGACAAAGCCATAAGGGACAATCCTCCCTACCAAGCCAAAAGTTGATAGAATAACAGATTTAGCATAAGCACATAGCTCACACCTCCCAACTCATCAGAGTAAGGAATGTGGACAAAGACATAAGGGACAATCGTCCCACAAAGCAGAAAGTTGATGGAATAACAGGTTCAGCATTAGCATGGATATTTTGAATGGTACAAATAAAAAAACACAACAAATATTTTTTTTTATACATGCAATAAAGTTTAAACGTAGTTATGCGGGTGTGCCCGTTCCTTAGCTACGCTTAGCCCAGCTGAAATGGCATGATAAGTTAAAAAGCAATAGACATCCAGCATAAGCATAAATGCAACAGTGTAGTGGTTAGAGCGTATGCCTTGCATGTAGTTATTCATGGTTTGAACCTCACCAAATCCATTTCCATTTTGTATGTGTAAACATTAAAATTTTAATTTTTTGCATACTTATGTAAGCAGTAACTGATTTTTCTCAACCAGAGTAGTGTATTAGACCCAGATGTAAGGTGTCAGTGTAATAAAGTAGTGAAACCCCCATATAAACACAAGTGCCCCATACAGTATAGTCAGGGAAGGTAAATAAATCTATATTACGTAATGAATGATGAATCAATCCCATACAGGTGGTAGACCAATATAATAAAACATAAGCAATGCTAAGCATTGCACAGCTATGTTGACTGGGTGTAAGCATTGTGTACATATGAATACTAAGCAATGGATAGCCCAGCTAAGTGGATTTGCCCATTGATAAGCAATGCTGAAACAGCCCCTTTAAGCACTGCCAACTTTAGCTAAGCAGATTTGCCCATAGCTTAGCTTAGCTCAGCATTTTTAAAACCATCCAATCATGGCAAAAGGCAGGAAATTGGCCGTATTTAAACCCCACAGGCAGGAATTCAGCTCATAACTGGTTGTAGCTCTCCACTGTAGGCAGTATGGCAGGTGTTGGAGAGGGCATGCACTTCCAGGTGCAACACTGGGGCATACAGGAGTCCAAGGTCATGGTAGGACTCCTGATAAAAAACATGACATGAGACTGCTGCAGGACCAGTACCAGGGCTCCCAACATAAAGCGGAAGCCTGGGAAAGTCTCACCCATGATCTAACCAGTGCCACTGGTATCCCTCGGACTGGTGAGCAGGTCCGGCACCACTATGCTGACTTAAAACAGAGGAAGAGCGAGCTCTTTGAACAGTGGGTCCAAGAAGCAAGAGACAGGGGAGATGTCCCAGCAGTGTGTAAATATTCATAGCAATAATTGTTTACCAAAGTCCAGCCTGTGTATGTGATGGATAGGTATGTATAAACGCTTCTCTATTTTCATTACAGCTGCAGCTGAGATGGTTGTGAACCAGGAAGCCCATGCCAGCAGGTTGCAAAGGCTGTGTTGCAAGGCTGGTGAGAAACAATCCTGCTTGTAGAAGTCATACCAAATAAATATAAAGGAATAAAATGTCACCTGGCACTGCAAAAAATGTGTATGGTTTCCACTGAATAAACCAAACAATATGACAGTAATAGTCCCATATAGATCATATTTAAATAAAAGTGTAACTGCCTGGCAATAAAGTTCTAAATCCTGGACTGGTTGTGTTTACTCTGGTATTGTATGGCCTCACATGTTGCATTCACCAAGATCTGGTATGGGAATTGTACCATTGTGTCAACTGTTTCTCACACTGTGCTACATACAAAATATGTCTAGGAATGTCTGTACAAGAATGTTGTATTTACAAGGTCAGATTGTACAACCAAGAGAGACTTAGAAAACACTGAAGGAAGAGGCAGCACTTTCTAAATAGCTCACTCCGATGAAACACAAATTATTGTATTTTTAGCACACACAGCCATGGTTCGAATCCCAGGAGTGGTAGTAAGCTGTATACATAATCATACCCCTCAACTGTACACATTTCAGCAGAATGTCCAGATATTTGTCTCGTATTTTTGGCCTGTTCCTCTGTTTTCCTGGCAAATCACTGGAATGATCTCAGGATTGTAGTAATTAAATAATGACATACATTAGAGTTTCAGACTTCAGATCCTGCAGAAAATGTATATTAAAACAAATCCTGTTACTCTAGCAACTTTCTAAACATTTATAAGAGCAATATTTAAAATATTGACTATTACTAACCTACATATGTTCTAAAACTGTAACACCATAACACGTTTGGGAAGGCCAGTCCCAGCAGACCCACCTCTCCCACCTCACCTGGCCATGGCACCAGGCCCCAGCACGTCTGGGACCCACCCTGGGACCTCCTTATCTGCTGGTCTTGCACCACCTTGGGGTGGAACTACCTCAGGAGATGGGGCTTGTCGCCCCCCCCGGGAGTGGGCATGGACAGGATCCTGTCACCCAAAGCCAGGTCTGGGGTTTGGTGTGTAGCGAGCTCCGAAAGGAGTTTGAGCTTGAGGTCCGCATGGCACAAATACAGGGTCAGTCTGCCCCTCTTGCTCAGCCCCCAGCGCAGAAAACTTCGGGGCTGTGAAGGTGCAGTGGTGACTGCCCATGGGTGGGGACCTCAGTCCAACTGTTTCCATTTGGGGGCTCATGGGCTTCCGATTTCCAAACATCCCTCCCTGTCCAAGGTGTGTATCTCCCACATGGGTCATATACCGCCCCTCTATACTGTCTTGTCTGTCTACTTACCCAACCTACCTCCCCAAATATACCTAATATCCTTCCCCAACATCCCACTCTCACCTTAAAAAATAAAAAGGGCAATCTGTTCTGCCCCCAAAAATTTGCCCCATACATAGCTGTCCATTTCACACACGTGTCCACTGGACACATGTAATCTGGTCTAATTGGCTTCACAACACATTATTGTTGTCCTCACCCCTCTCTCAGGGGTTTGAGTGTCCAAATATACCTTCAAATTCAGTATATATGCACAGCTGTTGCTGTAGAAGAAATGGACAGCTATGGACCTTCCCTACATCCATTCTGCACATCTCTAGCTACTTTCCCTATTGTCTTTCCCTCTGCGTGCTCCCTTTTTCAACACTTTCCTATCACCCCTTTTTTCTTTTCCTTTAAAGAAATTAGCGAGGGGGTAAGTGGGAGTAAGCACTTTTAAGCAGTAGTAAGTGGGATTAAACCTGTTTGCACAACACTAAGCAGTGCCTAGACAGATTAAGCACTTTGAAGCTAACCATGTGTAAGCATATTTAACCAGAAGTTAGCATTGCTTACAGCCACGCAAACCCACTTACAACTGCTTAAAAGTGCCTTAATCACTCTGTATCCAACAGCCCTTGTTCTACCCAGCAACAAAAAAATCAGCCCTTGCAATTCTCAAAACCAGGACCCTGCACACCACAGCCACAAGTTACCCTCTAAGCCATCTGAGCTGTAGATATTTGTGATGTTTCTCAAACATGTCATGCACCACAGTCATTCAACAGCAGGGAAAATTTATTTATTTATGTATATGTAGGTTCATAGGTAGGTACTAGGCTATCGGTCCTAGGGCCTATACAAGCCTAGCCAAAAAGGTACCCTGGCTTTCACCACCCAAGAAAATTATTTTCCTGTGCCCCTGTTGAGCAGAGCCACAGAGATGATCCCTGGGGCGAATTTCCTATTTCCCATCCAGTCATTAATATTTTTCTTGAAGAGTGCTAATGAGGAGCTTTGTTTGATATAGATAGGTAGTTTGTTCCAGAGTATGGGAAGTCTCTGGGACAGGAATCTATCCCTCCAGCATGTTCTGTTTATTGTGGTGATAAGGTTTAGGTCCTAGAGCATGTAGTTCAGAAGGATTAGGATTTCTTTAAGTGAAGCATGTTCAACAGCTCTGGGTTTGACATAGCTTTGTATGTTAGGCAGAGATCGCCTCTGAGTAGGCGATATGTGATGGAGTAAATCTGGAATTTTTTGAGACGGTCTGCATAGGGCATCTGTTTGAGGCTGGTAATCCTCTTTGTGAGGTATTTCTGCAGCCTTTCCAGTTTGTGTAGATGTCTTGTGAGGTACATACAAAAAGGAGAGTTGTACTCTATAATGGGTCTAATGAGTGACGAGGGGAACAATGACCTCTTTTTTCCCGGATGAGAAAGCCTTTGTGATGAGGTGTGCCATGTAGAAGGATTTCCTGACTACTGTGGTGATGTTATTATCAAAGGAGAGACTACTGTCCACCTGTGTCCCAAGGTCTCTTATCACACTTTCAGTGTTAAGTAGACCACCACCTATATGGTAGCTTATGGGTACAGGGTTTTTACCAAAGGGGATGACAATGCACTTTTTGGCATTGAGCTTGAGGCCATGGCTTTGATACCAGGCATCTGTCTCAGTGAGGCCCTTTTGTAGGATGTCCACATCATTAGGAGTTTCAATTATGGCTCCTAGTTTGCAGTCATCTGCAAACTTCATTAGCCAAAGACCATCTGTATTAGCCTGTACTTCAGAAAAGTAGATACAAAACAGGAGAGAACCCAGGACTGAACCCTGTGGTACTCCACTTGTCACTGGTCTGAAGTCTGATTTGGAGTCTACTACTTTCACAGTGTGGAGTCTGTCAGTGAGCCAGTTGGCAACCTATCTTGTGACATAGGGGTTTATATCTAGTTTATTGAGTTTATCTGTAATTCCAGAGTGGGGGGTGGTGTCAAACGCCTTGGCGAGATCTAGATAGGCTGTGTGAACCACCTTACCCTCATGTATGGCTTTGGTGACTGCTTCAGAGAAGTCAGTCAGGTTTAGGAGACATGATCTGCCTTTTACAAACCCGAACTGGGTGGGGTCCAGAGTTTGGAGATTACCAATGTCTTTGTTTATAAGTTCCATGATGATACTTTCCATGGCCTTGCAGACCAGTCTCGTTAGGCTAATGTGGTGGTAGTTCCTGGGGTCTGTGGTGGCTCCCCTTTTATGGAGTGGGATAACCGTTACTGTGCCCCATTCAGTGGGCACAAAGCCTGAGGTGAGGCTATGATTGAACATGGTGCTTAGGTGGGGTGCCAGTTCATTCTGTAGTTCATGTAAAATACAGCCTGGGATGTTGTCATGTCCCATAAATGCTGTGTTCTTGGCTTTGGAGAGTGTGTATTTTACCTATGTAGCCATAATTACAGGAACTTTGCATTCTTCCGGTATAGAGATGGGCCCTTTAGGGGGTGAGGGGGGTAAAGTTATCTGCCAGGATGTTGGCAATATCAGTTGGTTCTGTATATTTAGTGCCATTGTGCTGTAACTCAGAGCAGATTTGAGTGTTGCTATTGAGATTCTTGACATAGCTATAGAATGCTTTGCGGTTGTCTTTAGAATCAGTGGCGATTTTGTTTTCATAACTAGCTTTGGAGGATTTTATGAGGGATCTCAGCTTCTTACTGAGGCTGACCAGGGAGTTCTTCCAGTCATGGGATTCTACTCTTTTTTTGCAACAGTTTCTTTCTTCTGTTGTAGAGTTTGTTTATGGCAGGGGATCACCAGATTGGCTTCCTTTTTTTGGAGGATAGCATCTTAGTTCTGTTAGGGATAGCACGATCCATGCACTCGTGTAAGTGCTTATAAAGTGCATTTGTGTAGGATTCAGCAGTCGTCGTACCTCTATTGTCCATCTGCATGGGTGTCGTGAAGTTTGCCACCTCTGTCTTAAGAAGCGTGATGTTGGCTTTGGAAACATTTTTTATGGTGGTTTCCCTAATGGGGGGTGGGGTCAGTGTGTGGATGTCTAGGCTGATTAGTATGTGGGCGGATCTAACCGAGGAATTGACATCTGGTGTGGAACACCAGTCACCTATGTTGGTAATGACCAGGTCTAGGATATTGCTGGAGCCTTGAACCAGGTCTCTGTCACTGCACAGATGTCGATGTTCTCCATTTTAAGGAGTGCCTCGAGTGAATGCATTTTGAGGTTTAGACTTCTAGCACTGAGTAGCATTACCCTCAGATTTTGCTTGCTTGTATCTGTTATGGTGGTGAATTTGTCATTTGAAACTCAAAAAAGGTCCAGCACAATGGGTAAAGAACTTGAACCTATTTATTTAAGTAGCATGAAAAACAAAAAGCAAACCGGGTTCGGCATCAGCCTTCCGGCATTAACACAAATAAAAATACCCAATCCTTAAATACATGACATCATTAGCATTCACAAAAATTATTGGTTGGATATATCATTATGACAATTCATTCAGACCAGGTTTAAACAAACACCCTAGCCTGATGATCCAACCTGATTCCTTATTACTTAGTATAGTGTGCCAACCAACTTTAGAAAAATTAGAATCCTGGACCCTATCACTCACAGTAAATGCAAATGTCTTGTGGGCCAAGGTGTGCATTAGTGGCTCTCCTGTTCCTGATCTCACTGAGGTGTTTGGAAATCCGAAGCCTCAATGTTCTAGACGTTTGTCCAACATAAAATGCTGAACAGGAATAATCCATTCACTGCTGCAACTTCCAAAATATAAAATGTCATAGACCTTGGGGGTGTTAGAACTGGTGAATGTTTTAGTTTTAAATATGTGGGGACATGCGGAACAATGTCCACAAGGAACATATCCCTTAACCCTATTTCCAAATATGGTAGACTGTTGAAGTGTGGGCAGAACCTTACATTTATAATGACTAAAGCGAGAACCTAATGTAGGCCCCCTGCGAAAAGAAAATGAACAAGTGGATGACAGAATATCATTAAGCTTGACATTGGCCTTTAAAACATACCAATGTTGATTAATAACCCGCTTAAATGTCTGGAAATTCCTGTCAAAGGTGGTTACTAGTTGTATGGGCTGTTGTTCATCCCTGTCAACATCAGACTTTTTATACTGTAACAGATCCACTCTGTATTGTTGTCTAACCTGATCTCTAGCCTGACAGATGTTATTGTCTTTATATCCCCTCTGGATAAACCAGTTATGCAGCTCCTGTTCAAACTGGGCATAAGTATCCTGTGTATTTAAGGATTGGGTATTTTTATTTGTGTTAATGCACTGAGGAAGGCTGATGCCAAAACCGGTTTGCTTTTTGTTTTTCATGCTACTTAAATAAACAGGTTCAAGTTCTTTACCCATTTGTGCTGGACCTTTTTTGAGTTTCATTTACTGCCTGGGTTGGTTTGGTCCATGCACATCTGTACGTGAATTTGTCATTTGAACCTTGCCTAAAAAAAGGCACTATAGGGGTAGCAAGAGCCTTAACCAGTATCCGGAATCCCAAGGGCGACAGGTGCAGGCCATCTCTGGCAAAGAATTATGGTCTGTCAATCATGTCATCCCAGGCAGACAGATACTGGATCCCTTTAAAATGACACCAGAAGCTTAGCCAATTGTTGAAGTCAATCATTTTGTCCTTGTACTGTGGTATCATTCTGGGTGATGGCAGGATGCTACTCAGGGCTAGGGTTATACCTGCCTGGGCTACAAGATTGGAGATCTCCTCCATGTCTCTTTTCATGTAGTCCAGGGAGGTACGTCTCAGGACATTCACATCAACATGGACAATGACAGAGTCATATTTGTACTTGTTGTGGAGTGACCTGAGTGCGTGCGTTATGTGGCAGATCCTGGCCCCTGACAGGCAGCTGACAGTAACTTTCTCCTTGTTTAGCCTGGTGAGTGGAACATCAGTGTGCCTGACTATAGAGTCACCTATGACTAGAGTGTTGGGTATGTTGTTATGCCTTATGGGCTGTGGCCGAGTGGCACACTGAGTTTGTGGGCTGTCATTTGGGTTTTGTTGGGGGAGGTGGAGGTTGCATGCATTTCTGCTTTGGAGGTCTCTGTTTCAGTGTTCTAATTCCAGTGTTTCAGTGTAATTGCATATATCCCCTCCCCTAACACTGGATTTATTAATCTGGATTATCAGACTTAGAGCAGACCGGAGACCAGGTTTGAATGACAAAATTCCGTTGAAACCTGTTCTTAAGAATAGGAGACTTACTGTCAGATAAACATACACATTTTAAAATGTTGACTTAATGTTTTATATTTGTCTTTATACACAGATGTGCATTTTTTATATATATATATATATATATATATATATATATATATATATTGTTTATAGTTTTTTATATACATATTTTTATATATATATATATATATATATATGTATGTATTGTTTTTGCATACTGAAAAGTTTGAATTAGGAACAGGAAGTTATGTCATCCCCATTTCCTTATAAAATGTGACTTGATTTTATTCAGTGTTTGTTTCTTATGGTTTGAAAAAGCCCTTACAGGATGAAAGCGCTTACCAATAAAACGGCTTGGATTTTACCTGTTTTTGCTACGGATTCATTCATTGTTTGAACTAGCATATATTTCTGCTGCTTGAATAAGCCTGAGTGACTGCTGGATTTATGCTGATCTTTGTTGCCAGCCTTGGTTTGCTCCTGTACTTCTCTTTTGGATTATTTATTTATTTTATTAGTAACAGGAGCATTTGAACCGTGATAACACTTACTCTTATAGTATAACACTTAATTACAGATGTAGTTCAACAGCCTCCACTTACACTCTGTAGTCAACCCCCTAGGGATAAAAGTATCAATTGTCACAATGTAAATTTATCCATTACATATCAATGCTTAACTTAAAATGTCACCATCGCACTGACAAACAGAACTGTGTGCAACACAGTAAGCTCTAGCCCACCACTGTTCCCATGGTGAAACGTATGAAAATCTGCAGCCATATACCTTTATGTTTCTTATTACTGATATTCCTCACATGTTGTAACAGCCTAGGTTAAAAACATTTAATACCCCTCCCCCTTAAAATGTCTTACAAGGGCATATAACAGTGTTCTCTGTACATTGACCTCCAGACTGTACAGGATCACACATGTTTTGTCCTGCTGTAGCCCTCATATATATGGACCCTACCCCAAAACTTGTGTGGGAGTCCACAACATCAATGGAATGATAGCAGGAATGTCAGCACTAAATAGTGATAGACCATTACCTAACAACCTCTTACTGCATGACATCTGGACAAAGCCTGGTATATAGCTGGAAGACAGAGGCTGAAACACAGGGCCATATTTGAAATATTGATGTTATACACTGTGAAAGTTGCTATTGTTACAGGACTGGCTGCAACATATTTTTACTCAGGAATATGAAGTCAGAAACACAAATGGATGTTGCCATGTACTGATAGCAATCAACGGAGAGAATGCCACTAATATGTCAGGGACAAGATCTGTGTGGGGAACAGACAAAACATAGCCAGTCTTCTGGCCATCGTGTGGATAGGCCCACAGTTGAGAGCTATGCAGACAGACTGCATTCCATGCAAAACTAGCATGTACACACAAACCCTGTAAAACTAGCAGTATTCAATGCATATAACAGCAATACTCACACACTGTCCCTAGGTCTGGAACCTTCTATAAACATGCAATTGGCCTGTGTCCACAAGTCCTGTTGTAAGAGGTATTCCCACCTGCTGTCTGTAACACTGCTGCTCCCACACATGAAGGATGCCTTCTGTACAGGAAAGGTAAAGGGACAATGCCCACATAATGTAGTTATTTATAGTAGTGGGTTGCTATGACATTGGCTATTGGAAGAACTACACATCTTCCTGCATGCAGTTAGCGAGTGGGGAACAGCAACTGGTGCAGAGGCCATCATCTCAATATGAACATCACCTACAAAAACATGCTTCAACCTATTCAAACAAGCTCGATCCCAGAAGTGTAGAGAAAGGGAGACACGCACCAAAAAAAAAACACATAAACAAAACCTCAAAATAAGAAATAAGAATCAAGAAGACAACATGTACACAGAAGGAACCTGAAGATAAACCAGGTATGTGAAACATGTAAGCATGTAACGGAATGTAGTACTTGGTCTGTAATAATGGGATAGATGATTACAAAAGATGTATCTGTGCCATCAATACTTGCTGTAATGATGTCCTGCTGAACAAATGCTATGGACGTAGCATCTGGCTCTGTCTGCAGTGGGCCATACCTGTCAACTGTGCAGATCTTCACAGAATGTCAAGATTTAGCCATCATAGTGTTTGTTCTGTTCCTCCAAACATCTATATTAGTCTGGCAAACAGCTGGAGATGGAAGTAATGAAGTCATGACAGACGCATGAGTTTCAGACCCCACCACCTTCAGAACAGTCATGGTAATGCAAAATGTATCATGCTACAAACTTCATAGGTTTGTAATAGGCATATATACGATCTGTCCCTACATATCTCCCCTAATGTTAGGCTTTGTCCACATGTGATGGTCTAAGAGGTAGATAGGTTGGGTCACAGCTGAGGAGCCTGACACACCATGGGAAAGGACAGCTCACATATGGCAACCACTAGAGTGTCTGTCAAACAGTCATGTCTGTTCCACTGCTAGGCCAGTTAATGGGATGTTGTCCATATCCATATGTTACCTGTGAATATGAGTTTTATACATGTTTGTATTGTAAATCTAGGATACCTATACAGGGCATGAGAATAGTAAAGCATTGCTGCAGATATGTTTGTTAAACTGCATGTGATATATTGAATTAACATTCAACTTTACAGTGTTCTGGACAATGTTCACAGTTGTGACTATCTGTAGTCACTTGCACATATGCTTGTGTTACGGCAGCTATATTAACACTTTATCAAAATTGACTTCACAGTTTTGTCACCCAGTGATGTGGACCAATGATCAGAAGTCCTGGTATAACAGGTTGAGATGTATGATTGAGCTCCAGGACTGTAAATACAGTGTGCCATAATGACATAGAACACAAATGTATACCAAGTATCCCCTGAGCATGTGTATGTATTTGTATGTTCAGCTGAAAGGCACAGAAGTAATAACATGGGTCACAAGCAGTCCGGAAAATAGGATGTGCATGTTGCACATGTGTAATATCACTGTCACTGCATACAACACAATAACATGTGTACTGCTACTGATTGTTGCATTACCCACTGATATGGGTACTACAGTAGGCATGCTTATCACGTAGTAATCAGAGAAGTGTACAACTGTGTTATGACTCACTGTCCATGCCTACCACTAACAGTTAACACCCATATACACTGGATATCAAAGTGTACACACTCCTGTTGGAATGCCAGGTCTGTGTGCTGTATGCCAATGAGACCACAGGAAGTCATGTCAAAATGTTTCTCACCTAAAATGTGACCCATAACCTGTACAATTCTACTGAAAAAGAAACAAAGCTGTTTCATGGAAGGTGAGCAACCACTGCCAAGTGATGATGTGATATGACGTTAGAGTACAAACCAAGACAAATGGATCCTGTAATCATCTCAGCAGGTGTTTACACAACATATCAGTGTAAGGGTGTACACACATATTCAACTGGCTTACTGTACTGAGTATTAATTCCCATATTTTTCCACAGGACAATTGTTATGTTCCCTATTGAACTGAACAGGCTATGGGACACATCGCAGGTGGGGATTGTGTTGACATGTGCTTTTGTGGGGTCATATTCCAATTCCACAAGTACCATGCATTGTAACATGGGTGTGTACACTTCATATCCACTGTAGCTATATGGAAAAAGGAGTACCTTACCTGCACAACCATCCTCCACTAATGATAGAGTAATCCCCCTTGGTGGACAGCAGCAAGACACAAAGCACATAATAGGTTGCTATAGTGGCTGTACAGGGGCACATAGATGCAGGCCACAATTTGGAAGCAAGTCCACCTCTATCTGCGCAAGCATATAGGTTCACAGGTGACTTCCTGTAAGGCTGACTATGACTAGAAATCAGACATATCCAAACCACCAAGGCCAATTGCAACCATGTCGACACATATATACACAGTCTCAGAGCCAGTAACACAAGTTAACCTGTACTGGGGGTAAAGCACACCTCATACACACATGCCATGGATATAGGCAACCTGCATCAGACAGGATAGGTGAGAACAGTGGCATCCTGTCCACAACATTAGTACAGGGGGATATGCACATCAACCACACTCCTGCCCACATCAATGGTGAGCATGGACATAATGCCGACTGATGGCAACAACAGCAAGTCTCCGTGGGGCATGAGAACATCACAGTTTGCCTCCTACATGAACACAGGCATGTGCTCATAGTTCCATCACACACTACAGTCAAACACACACGTCACCATCCGCACATCATCTACATGGAAGATGGCCACTGTCATCCTTCTACACAGAAATTAATGGTGAAGAGTGGATTATGCCATTAAGTGTCCAACATTGGGGGAATTGGACAGGTCAGGGCCAGGAGTGTAATGCAAAATGTCAAAGCCATGATAGCTTACAGTGTTATGGTATAATCTGGATTATTTTCAAGTAATATCCACTGTTGATGTGCATGTGGACATCTGTATGAGGTCCTGTGACCTTTTTTTCCTGTTTATGTCTTCCAGGTACAATGTCCCGGGAATGTCAGCCATTCACAAACCTGGAAAACGATGCAGTCATCCAATACCTCATCATGCATCTTGCCATCCTCTTTGCCACATCTGCAGTAGAGGACCACCCTGTGGAACGAGCTCGTCCACAGTGTAAACGATGTCGGCCTGCACAACAGAAATTATGAGCAGGTGCTGCATCACTGTACAGATCTGATCCGCCGTGCCTGTCAGCTTGCTGCTGCAGTTAGGAGGGACCAGCTAGCCACAGGTGAGGGTCATGCCATCCAGCCCCACTGACACATGCTGAGGAGGTCCTCACCAGCCTTTGAGCACCCACCCGCCAGCCAAGCCAACAGGCTGAAGACAGCATTGTAGAGGTGGGTGCCACCCACACAATGGATGAGAAGCGTGCAGGTAAGGCCCCAGGGGCACATTACTAAACCACTGTTCCTTATCCATTTTCATCTGTAAAGTATATACATACATATGTCAGATAAGACAGTCTGTTGCTGCAGTGTAGTAATGAACAGAGGTGCATAATCTCTAGTACTGTGGGTTTGTACTGTCGATGTGCTGAAATGCTGCTCCCACCTGGTACCAATGCCACAGGTGTGGCTACTGACATTACTTCTCTCACACAACTATTTAGGTCCCTCTGGTATACAACTGGGGCAGCAGCCTGTAGCTGGTGAGTATGGAGTTGTTTTGTTCAGGTTTGCCACTACATCGGCCATGTTATGGCAATGCTATTTGCCATGCACACATTTAATACACCTACCCATAATGCATGCTGCACATGTTCACTTATTGTTGGTGTTAACTGCACTGCATCACAGTGGTTACCATGGTGGCATATCTGAAGGGTATGTAAGAGTCCTGCAGTGTACCTAACTACCTGTCAGTGCAAGATGTGTGGACAGAGATTAAGGTAATGGTGGGACAAATGACCTATAGTAGGGATATGTCTGAAACATTGCCCTTATGCAGTGGTTACAACAGTGTATACACCACTATTACAATGGCAACTGTTCCTGATATAAACAGTGGCAAATCACAATACCACATACCACACCTTTTACAACCTGCAATGTGATCCTAACATGAGCAATGAATGTGTAATATGGAATCCTATGTTAGGACATCAAATATTGGGAATACATACCTTAGCAAGCACTGGAAGCATATGTGTGCACACACTCCAAATAACATATTCTGGAAGCAGCTTGTGATGTACTGACAGCATTCACTCTTCTTCAATAAGTATGTCCATGACATTTGCCCACTCACCTGCAACAGAGGCAGCAGTGGCTTGCACACATCTTACAAACCATGAAATGGATCCCATATCCAAAAGGTAGCACTCAGGAGTGGGAAATGTAGCCTTACCTCACCATTGCATATGCCATGGCAAACAGTGCAGACAGTCATGTATGTGTGTATGAAGTATGGGACAACATTGATGTAGAAAATAGATCCCATCCAAAACAGATGACAAAACATGTTGCAAACTGGTCATGGAGGCTGCCTAGAAACATGCAGCAACACTGAGGGACTTGCAGGAATGTCTAGCAAGCACTGCCTGTGCAGTACCTGTGTCGACAATTGCCTGGATTCTGCATAAGTGTGGCCTATGGGTTAGGGTAATCAGATGGAAGAGTTGTCCCACATGATACATCATCCAGGGCTCTCTACTGGTAGCATAAGCATATCATCAAGTCTCCCAAAGGCATGTGTTGCAATGTGTAATGGTGTCATGAGACCAAGGCTCAAACCTACAGACAGTATTCATAAAGACATGTGTGGTGCACAAGCAACATCTCACTCCACTCAGGGCCACCATCCCCAATATTTAGCTTGCTGGTGCCAGTGTACACCTTTAGGTTTGCTGTCCATTAGGTGGAACTAGGCCAGCAGAAATGGTGTTTGGAATTTGGAACACTGCAAAATAACACTCATGTGTGGCCCGTAGTTGTCAAGCATCTGCAATAAGGCTGAGGATGGGGAGGGGTGTCAGCTTGAAACACAACAGTGAACTGAAGCATACATCCAAAGCTTGCTAAGAATGGCTGTATCTGAACACAGTGAAGGTTATGAATTGTGCCAGACATAACCCTGACTCTACAGCAACAGTGAAGTTGCTGTGTGACCTCCAAGGGCTGTGCACATGAGCTGACCTTGCAATCTGGCAGGGTTGGGGGACATTTGTAGGGCAGAGTGACCAAATAATGGCAAGCGAAGATGGACCATGCTAGTATACCCCTTCCAGGAATAGTGACTGCTGTAGTTCACTTAACAGGTGCTTCAACAAACCATTGTGTTAAGGGTGTGCACACTTATGCAAACCACATGTATGCATTTCATTCAGCATCTACATGACTAACACATTTGTTTGATACTGCATTGGATTGCACAGGTCATATGTCACATATCAGGTGTCTGTAATGTTAACAAATGCAGTACTGTGGCCCCATTGCATATCGTAGAAGAGACTGGTATGTCAACAAGGGTGTGTACACTACTCATATCCACATTAAGCTTTGAAGGTTGCCAGTTTAACTGGATTTTATTGCACATACATGCACTGCTTATGATGAGATCTGCAAATCAAAGGACAGGCATTAATTACCGAATCAGTCCTCATATCATCCCAGGTATGTGTCAGAGAAACACATATGAGCTGTGAGCAACAGAGCAAACATAACTGCCACACATATACACATTCAGCAATGGTGTGTACACTTGTGAGGTATGGTGCACAGTACATGCCAGTGTGCTGTACAGGTGCACAGCAATACTGTGTACATGGGTGCAGTGTGTTCCAGGGGAAGGGGCATCACCTACTAACACAACTCATGCATCACAGAGATGTATAATGTTAGTAACAAGGATTGAGTATGGCTGCAGTGCATGCTGTTGAGTGCCATATGTCATGCATGTTGACTGTTGGGTAATGAGAGGTCTGTGTAATATCTTTGTGCCACCTCACATGTAAGTGTGAGTGTGTGTGTGTGTGTGTGTGTGTGTGTGTGTGTGTGTGTGTGTGTGTGTGTGTGTGTGTGTGTGTAAAAGTAAACCATAATGTACAGGTCTTAATTTACATTTCTTGTCTGCCCCTCACAGGTGGCGAGGTGGGTCAGGGTCCCTCCTACAGGCAAACTGATGTTAGTGGCCATACAGACTCTGACAATGATGATAGGCATAGTGAGGCACAGGCAGGATTGTCAGGGGCTGAATATGTGCCATTGGTTGACATCCCACTGTTATCCACCCCATCCCCCTACACAGTCACAATGCCCATACATACCCCATCACCAGTGGCCATAGATGAGGGACAGTTGGCAGGTGGTGGCATGGGACAAGAAAGTGTGGTGACTATGGCAAGTGTGTCTGTGCACAGCAGCCATAGCGGGGTGATTGGCGAGGTACCACACAGGCAGATGTACAGGGGTGCTCATAGGAGGGCTGCTGGCCATCATGCCCCTGGCAGAAGTGTCACAGCAGTTGCCACCAAACACATGTTTCAGGCCATCATGGAGGCACAGGCATGTATGGGATGTTACACCACAGATAGTCTGAGGCTCCAGAAGGCTACTCTTCCTGCTGTACATGACAACATCCATGATCTTGCAGGTGCCCACCGTTATTTTGCAGAGGTCATGGATAGACGGTTAAGTGAGATGGTGGGAATCCTTGACTGTGTGGTATCTGTGGTAGAGCATGTGGTGGGAGTAGAGCATCGGCCACGTGGACTTAGGTCAGCAATACCAACAGGTGGAGGTCTACGTGGACATGCAACAACTCATGGCTGCTCCCGTTGTGGCAGTACCAGCACCAGCACTGCAGCGGGGGGGGGGGTGCTCTCCACACCACAATGCAGCAGGCCATGTGCAAATGGTCCTGGCCGGTCACAACAGGGAAGCAGATCCAGCAGACAATTGTCATCATCAGAGGAGAGTCTGCCTGGTAGTGCCCGTGCAACCCCTGGCAGGCACAGTTTCCGTGTCCATGGCCAGACACGGTGAACTGTACACCCTGCCATGTACAGTCGGCAGCTGTCCAACAAACTCCTGTATAGGGCAGCCACATGGCAGAAATGTGTGCATACATATGCACACACATCACCAACACAGCTAGGGCACCTCCATACCTACACACACCACGTCTGCACAGCCCATTTAATAAAGAACCCTCTAACCCACACACATGATGTCAACCAAATGGCTCAGCCTAGACATCTGGCAAACCCACAACACACCCTGTGCATATAATGATACCTGTGCCACATCCCTGTCATCCATACCTATCGATGCAGGGACATGCTAATATGGTTCTGATGCACAGGGTGAATGCACTAAGGTTTAACAATGTAATGTTGTTTAACGTGTTTTCAGCTGGAATGATTAATGCTTACACATCAGGGTGTGTAGCTGTCCACCCATGATGCATTATAGGTGTTATTAACACGGAGTGATTGTGGTCTCCATAATGTATTCAGTTTGTGTTCTAGGTGTCTGTGTGTCAGCAGGATGTTGGATTGATGTCCTTTCCCACAAGGGGTGTGGCACTATGGTGGCACATTGACTGTGTCATATCCTGGGTACAGCTGAACACAAGTAACAGGTCTGTATAGCAGTTACTGCATGTGCCACATGGCTGATAGGTCTGAGGGGTGTACACAGGTGAGTGCATGGTGGTTGATGTAAGCAGCTCTTCTACTGTGGACAATGGTAAGTGTACTGGGTGGCACACACCAAATGTTTGTGAATAACACACACACAGAGTCTTTGTTATTGATGCAATACACAGAGAATACTGCTCACATGGATGTACTTCATTATGCAGTGAACTTATTTTGGCCTATGTAATTCCACAAAGACCAAAATGCCAAAACATCACATCAGTAAATAATCAGTCCATCAGTTTAATGTCATTGACAATGGTACTGGCAGGGTATATGTCCTCATCCCCAATGTAGTGCAATCCTGGAGTTGGTAAACATAGGTGTGCTGGTGTGGGTGGCACAGCCCCCCACTTTGGAGGGTGTGGGGTGGCGTAGAACCACACATAGTGTGATTAACAACTACTTAACCTGTTAACATAAACTGTACAGTATAACAGCACACTAAGTGGGGGGATATGCACAACAATAACCCCAATGTGGGTGGCTGTGCCCACAACAACCACACCCAACTATATATACCAACTCCACTATTGCTGTACAGCTGTACAGTGGGGAAGAGGGCATTTACACATCCACTACTAGTTTTGATGGAATGAATTTACACAAGATGGTTGCTTTGAAATATTACCTTTTGGCAGTTAGTTCTTGGACAAATGATCTCCTAGGGGCATATATTTTCTGCAAACTGAAGTAGATCCCTTCACATACACTCACACTTACTTGGCAACACTGATAGTAGAATCCCTACCTAGGTACTTATTGCTACTAATGTGGTTGGCCTTAATTGCACACGCCACAGAGCTTTTAGGGTGAGGTGTGTCCCGAGTTTCCTGTTAAGTGAAGAACATCACCAGGCCTTGTACAGTGTGGTAATGGAGGATGTACTGGATGTTAATGAACAATACATAGTATGACATACTGTCATATACACATTGACAAACACATACAGTCATAGACACATTTGACAGACCTGGGTTTAGCAGTGCTAACTACCTTGTCAGTGAGCCCATACTGTTACAGATATTTTGCACACAGCACATGCATCATTGGGCTCTATAGTGTAATCAGTTACCTGTATGGTTGATGGTGACAGCAGTCCTCATACAGTGGACCTTGGGACATGTACTGTGGGTACCATGGTGTAAAGACAGTATACCCAGCACCCACACCCCACATTGGATATTGTACTCACTGAAACCCAAGATAATGCTCTGGCATACCCACAATCACACATTGACGAGGACTGCAATACAAACCGTTGTCTATCTAATCAGTGCTACTACAGGGATATGCATTTATTGCACATGCCACAGGGATCGTAGGGTGAGGGTTTGTCATGGCTCACCTAATAGCATCAACATCACCATCCCTTATAATGTATGGCAAGGTTTATTGTATTTGGAGAATGTAGCCTCAGAATGCTGTCTCCTACAAATATGCACACTCACAAACAATTGCATACACATACACACACATAAGCACACACACATACTCACATTTGCCAGGACACAGAGGGTAACCCACACCTATCTACCCATTTGTAGAACAGTGTTATGCTGGTACTGCAACCTCCAGGTAGCCCATAAGGTGAAGAGTGTAACAAGGTACATTTAATGTCAATCACAGCAGCAACTGTTTCTAAGTATAGCAGTGGGGGTGTAGAGGGTGAGAAGGCCCTCAGAGTATTTTCAACTACAAGTTTACAAACACACAGACATTGTTATTCTCAGTAATGCACGCTTACACATTTGTCAGTGCTGAGGTCCATAGGTGCATGTGTCCCTAGGTGTGTACCAGGCTAATGTCCATGGAGAGATGAGAAGAGTAGGGCATGTGGGTAAACTGGTATCATGCTACCTGACATTTGTCAGCAGGCCATCTATCAACTGATGCCACTTGAGTGATCCCCGGGATAACAGTTAAATTCAACATCAAATCATCTGGTTTTCTCTTGCAGAGGGCCAGTGAGGTGTTCCAATTGACATGTATGCTAAATATATTGCATAACATGGCCAGTGTCTGGGTTACTGACCTGTACCCAAGCATGTTCTGCTGACTGTGGTAGTCTGGTTGAGGTATCCATGGCATGTGGTGCATACAGGTTGGGGTTTCCTAGCTGTGGCCTTCATAACACAGCTGGGCAGATGTCAATGTCAGTCAATGAGAGATTGCCTGTAAGCAGCCAGGATGGATACCTGACATCTGTACATCTGTACAGAGGACAGACAGAAATTAGCTAGCCAACAGGTTATGCATTAGGATGAATGTTTTGACTGATAGACATCTAAAACTGATAGGTATGCCATTACTACATGATAGCAGTCCTCAATGAGATGTCCTAAACACATAGTAGTCTACAGTTAATATTAACATATCAGATCAATATCCAATAGGAGATACTTAAAAACATGCAGCTCAAACATCAAGAACACGATAGTCAGTACTCAGAGTCCAGCCTTGCATGTAGGGGTGTATTATTCCAGTACTACAATCTGCAATCTAGTCTTACTTGGGAAAGCACTGTTAACAGTAGTAATGTAATGATGCAATACATGCAAGTGGGACTGCATATTCTACCCATGTATGAAACATATACAAAGAGAAAAGATTGTGGTACTAGCCATGTATACTCAGGTATCCCATACAGTATACTCACACCCCTTGCTACTGTAATGACAGCACATAGAAGCATGTTATGTACATGGAATTAAATACACTTATTAAAGATGTCATTACCCTGATATTTTATCAGACTGGAATGTGATCACTGGTTACCAGGGCTGAGCTATTCTTAGCAGGTGTAAGCATTGCTTATATTTAAATGCTATGTAGACTTGCGCACTGGTAAGCGAAGCCTACACAGTCTAAGCACCTTTTCGTTTAACTGTAGTTTAGCACCACTTACCGTTGTGCAAACCCACTTAAAGCTGCTCAAAGCTTAACTGCCTTAACCACTCTGTATCCAACAGTCCTTGTTCTGCCTAGCAACAAAATAAACAGCCCTTGCAGGTCTTGAACCCAGGACCCTCTAGACTATAGTCACAGCACTTAACCACTAAGCCATCTGAGCTGTGAAAATGTCTGTTGCTTTTTCAAATATATCATTCAGTACACGTACTGAATAGTAGTGAACAACTGCTTTGACTACTACAGTTGTTTACTACTTGTTAGTGAAAATAGTGTAGAATCAGTCATGTTTTTATATATAAATATGCACATAGATAAATAGGGTGGGATACATCTGAGAAGGTATATACAACACTCATGTTTACACATAACAAGGATATGGATATATATATATATATATATATATATATATATATATATATATATATATATATAAATAAACACACACACACATACATATATATATATATATATATATATATATATATATATATATATCAAATGTATATATAACATATGCCCATAGCATGTAGTGGAATCATACCTCAGCACCATACTCTCAACCTCTTAGTGCAAGGGAACATAATGTAAGTATTGCAGTTATAAATGTAGAATGTTGCTACAGCAACAGGGGTTGTGTTAATAGACATGTTGTGTAGGAAGGCTCTTCTGTAACTGACATGTACACCATCAGTTACTGACAAACATCATAAAATCATCATAGCAAAGTACCACACAAATCACAGTAATGATCCTGTGGAATACAGTGGAAATATGACCAATAAATGTGGATAATCTGGTCAGTCCAGAGGTATACACAGAATTCCTTAGTGCAAGATGTGTGGACCAAGCCTGACAAAGGGGATGTTTACAGCCATGAAATGGGGATATATCACAAATACTAGAGTAGATAAGCTCACACAGTTGATCCATTCACACCCTCCTGTCTGTCCTAACACATATTAACTGGAGGAGCAGAGGTCCCAAGCCCACATACTTCCCACTAGTTAGTGACATACATCTTCATAGCATCCCACTGCTTTTTCAGAAATACACAACATGTATGGTGGCCAGGCAATGGTACATCTGACAAATATCTGTACATAACATCACACAAGGTAAATACACTGAGCTGCTACGCATGTCACCAAGCACTATTTAAACTACAGGCAGACTGCCAAAACACTAACCCAAGTTTCCTATGGGAGAATACACATGTAATTGCAAATATAGCAGGCACTACAGGCATGTAACAGCACGGAGTAACAGACACCAGTGTGAAAGTGAATACACACAACTAATCTCAACACAGTCACAGTCACATTACGGTAAGCCTAATTAATAGTACAGTATATGGAATGTGTGAACAAAACCATCCTCATATTTGCCACTCACACACTAACCCTACATATACTGGCCCAATTCACAGTGTAGTCTGGTGCCTGACTGTGGTATGGGACATGTCTTAGTCTGGCCCTACAAGCATATACTTTGATAGGGTACGAGAAACTGGAGCAGCATGCAACGTCAGACAGAACAAGACCAAGAACACTGACATCTACCCCAGTCTGTACACAGGCCAGATAACATATTCACAATACACTGTTACACAATACTGACACTCTGTCAACAATCACCATAAGTACACAGACCTCACTATTGTGCAGACTACAACAGAATGTCCAGGTTTTGTCCTCAAATATAAGGCCTCCTATACATAACATGTCTGGCAGTCCGATATATCACTGGCTTGAAATCAGGAATGATGTCAGTAAATAATGATATACTGTACATATGCACCTCTTACTGTATGACATATGGACACAGGGTGACAGACTTGGGGGACAGATGCACAAACACAGGGCCAATATTGACATATTGTTGTGATAAACTGAGAAAATTACTGGTGTAACAGGGTTTGTTGTGACATAGCTCTTCTGAGGGATATGAAGTCAGTAACACACATGGATGTCACCATTTACTAAGTGCAATCATCAGAGTATGCTACTGCATTTCTAAACACAGAAAATGTGTGAGTAGCACACCACATCTAAGACTCCAAACTCTGACCAGTCTGCAGATAGCCCTACAGGTGAGAGATTCCTCAACCACATAGGACTGTCATGCCAGACTTTAAATCATGAAGAACAGCCATACCCACACAAACCCTGTTAAACCAACATTACTTCAAATGTAAAACAGCAATACTTACATTCTGTCCCCATGTCTGAACATCCCCCTCAGTTTGTTGACCTGTCTCCACAGTGTTTGTTGTAAGAGGTATTTCCAACTACCCTCTGTGATGCTATTTGTCAGACACCCACATGAAGTCCTGCTCACAGTGAAGGAAAAGGGCCAACACCCACATGAAGTGCTTAGTTATAGGAGTGTGTTTCCATGCAATTGGTTATAGGAATGATACCACAGCTGTTCCACATGAAATTTGCAAGTGGGGGACTCCAATTCATGCACAGGCCATCAGCTGATCATGAGCATTACCTACAAAAGTCAAGTTGCTGCCTAAGCAAAACAGATGTATTTTCCCACATCTACTAGAGAGGAAGGGAGAGAGAGAGAGAGGGAGAGACAGACAGAGAGAGACAGAGAGAAAGTAAGAAACTAAGAGAGAAAGAGCCAAGTGTGTTTGTGTATGATCCATGGGTGGAGAGTGGTCTCTGGGTATTATAATGGTTGCCTATATTGTTTACTAATCCATACTGTCACATAGTAATTGCACAAGGCAGCAGATATTTATGACTGCGGATTGTCTACGACAACCTCTACAGTGTTTGACAACTGTTGGCCTTATAATGTGGACATTGGGACATATGGGTCCTCAATATGAAAAGTAACAAAATCCACACCGCAATGGATCCTGTCATTACACAATCACCCCAACACCAACACAGGATACTGATGACATGCACACAAACACACACTTACCAGTACTGGGTTTCAAACCCCTATCTGGCTATGTATTGCTATTACAGTGTTACGCAGTTATCTCACATGCCACGGAGCTTACATGTTGGAGAGCTGTCCAAACGTATCTTTGAAGGTGAGTGACATCAGCAGCAGTGCTAAAGGAGGGGTAAGCAAAGTGTAGTAAGTGTGAATGTCCACTAAATCAGGTGTCAACAAAGACACACACACACATTATCACATTTGCCAGGACCAGGATTAGAACTCCTACCTATCTAGTTTGCTGCACTACAGTATTACACAGTTATCACATGCACCATGAGCTTACATGTTGGAGAGCTGTCCAAATGTATCTTTAAAGGTGAGTGACAACAGCAACAGTACTAAAGGAGGGGTAAGGGAAGTGTAATAAATGTGAATGTCCACAAAATCAGGTGTCAACAAAGACACACACACACTCTCTCTCACACAAACACACACATTATCACAGTTGCCAGGACCAGGATTAAAACTCCTTCCTAACTAGTTTGCTACACTACAGTATTACACAGTTATTGCAAGCACCATGGAGCTTATAGGGCTAAAACATGACCAAAGGGTTATTTCAAGGTGACTGACATCAGCAGGCATGCTAAAGTAGGGCAGTGGGAGGTGTAGTGAGTGTGAATAGCCTCAAAATCATTCATCTCCACACATACATACACACACACACACACACACACACACACACTTGCCAGTACTGAGTTCCATAGGTTCATTGCTTCACAAGTGTGTAGCAGGTGAATGGGTCTGAAGGCTCTACAGGGCTAGGCCAAGGGAATACCTTGCATCAGGCCACATGACAATAGTCCCCAGTGTGTCTCAGGGGTGTAATCCCTGGAGTGGTCCCCAAGGGTGGGTATTATATTCACCATCCACTCATCTGGGTTTCTATTGTGGGTAGCCAGTGATGTGCACTGCTTCCCATGTATGTGAGCTATATTCCATAACATGGACAGTGTCTGGGTTGTGCACATGTCCCACATGCATATTCTTTAATGTGTGGCAGTGTACATGAGGTCTCTGGGGGATGTTGTATGGACAGATTGTTATCTTCTGATGTAGCATTCTTGACCTCATTTGGTGAGACCTGGCTATGTAACTGAGGTCATGATTGCACCTACATTGACAGTATGATATGGGTATTCAGTGGAGTTAGTGGCATCTGTCTATACAGGGCATGTGTATAAGGCATGGTATTCCCTTTGCTGGGTACATTTGCAGAGTCTACAGTTGTTGCAGGTGTCCAGTGGGGAACATGGCAAAAGGGCCACTGTACACATTTATTTGGCTACTGAGGGGATGGAACAGGAGATGTAACACATCAAAGTACTTTCTGATGTCAGTGGCACTGTTGTGGTCAACAGGCATGTAGTCCACTGCTATCACACTGTGGTTACTATCTGGGAGGCAATATGCAGAGAACTACCAATATACTGGTTGTTGTCTAGCCAAGTGTGTTTGTGTATGATACGTGAGTGGAGAGTGTTCTCTGAGTAATAGAAGGGTTGCCTATATTGTTCACTAATCCATACTGTCACATGGAGGGCTGTGGATTGTCTACACCAACCTCTCCAGTGTTTGACATCTGTTGGCCTTGTAATGTGGACATTGTGACATATAATTGGTCTTCAACATAATAATTTAGCAAAATCAGCCCCACAATGGATCCTGTTATTACACAATCACAGCAACCCCCCACACAGGATACTGATGACAGACACACACACACTTGCCAGTACTGAGATTCAAACCCCTACCTAGCTATGTATTGCTACTAGAGTGTACAGCATTTATCGTGCACACGCCATGGAGCTTATTGGATGTATGTTGTCCCAAGGTACTTCTAAGGTCAGGACCATCACCAGCCCTTGTAAATACTGGCATTGGGTGATGTAGTGGGTGAGAGATCCCAAAAATAATTTTACCCTACACACACATTTACATTTGCCAGGGGTGAGGTTCAAACCTCTATCTAACAATCTTTTCAGACCATTATGTTACGCATGTAGCACATGCATCACTGATCTTACATGGTTTAGGGTTGGCAACAGGCATTTCTAAGGTGGATGATATCTGCAGGACTGCTAAAGTCAGGCACTGAGATGTGCACTAGTTGTAAATGGGGCCAAAATCTTTGAGGTACGGACATACATATGTAGGCAAATGTACACACACAAACACTTGCCACAGATGAGATTCAAACCCATACTTATGTAGTTATTACTACTATATTGTTTCTCATTTAGGCACGTGCCATGGAGCTTACATGTTGGAGAGCTGTGCCAAGGTATCTTTGAAGGTGAGTAACATCAACAGCAGTGCTAAAGGAAGGGTAAGGGGAGAGCAGTAAGTGTGAACGTCCATAAAATCAGGTATCAAAGACACACACACACACACACACACACAGTTTCACAGTTGCCATGTCTGGGATTAGAACTCCTGCCTAACTAGTTTTCTACACTACAGTATTACATACGTATCACAAGCGAGATGTAGCTTATAGGGCTGAGACTTGGCCAGAGGGTTATTTCAAGGTGACTGGCATCAGCAGGAGTGCAGTGTGTGTGAATGGGCCATAAATCGTTCCTCTGGAAACACACACACATACACACACAAAGCTTTACATTTTACAGGACTGGGTATACAAATGCTAGATGAATACTGATTTGTACTATCATGTTATACAGTTATCACAAGCACTACAGACACTATAGGGCTGAGGGCTACCAAAAGGAATGTCTACAGTGATTGACATCAGCACATCATGTGATATCGGCCAACTGGATGTGTGGTGGGTGGGACAGGCCTCATAATGGAAATCTCTCTGTCGCTGTCTGTCTCTCTCTTCCCAAATCTCTGTGTGTGTATGTTTGACATATTATAGTGTATTGGCCTTGGATATGTGTGAGTATTCCTATCCAATGTGTGTGCAAAGCATGAATGGTGTACAATGTGGTGTGTGTGTGCACAGACGTCTGTGAATGACAAATATGTATAGTCCACTGTGCTGTCAGACAAGGGCTTCATTTCTCTAAGTGTAGGAGCATGCCCAGTATGACCTTCTGTATTGAGTGTATGAATCCATTCCCGGTAGGGTTGTACTCCAGTCCAGGGTTTGATGTTCTACACCTACAGTTAGCAACCTGTTCTGCAGGATATCTGTAGATAGGTTGACAATATAGAATCACAATGGGCGACAGATAGTTGGATACTGTAACTACTGCTGTCTGTGCTGCTTGTGTTACATGGTTGGTGTTAGCAGAGATATTCAGACATATGTACTGTTTCACACTGTGATGTATTATGTCATCAACTACTGACAGATATACTTATTTGCGCACAGTTATTTCCTGGGAAATACAAGATGAATGAAGCTGTGTCCAGGATTGTGGTCCTCAGCCTACATATTTTGCACACTCATGCCATTCTGGAGGGGTAGCTGCAGACACTTGCTGATGGATCTGTGTAAATGGTCCAGCACCTTGGTACTATGGTGGCTGAGGATCCCCTTCTTGTTCATATATCGATGTAACAAAATGGCCATATCCTGCTATGGCCATACCTCTCAGCTGTACAGATTCACACAGGTTACCCAGATGCAGGGCTCATATATCTGGTCAGTTCCCCTTCATATTGTGGTTTACAAGCAGGTTTGTAGCCACCCATTACTGGGTTTGCAGGCAGTGGTAGTACGGGCACATATCAGAGTTTCAGACTTCACACACTCCATGACGTCCATGCTTCTACACCCCCCCCGCTCTGTTATTCTATCCTCTTCCTAACATTATACGAGCAATATCTGAGAAGTATCCCTATAGTTGGACCTTCATCCTAGCAATATTTAAGAGTTCATGCAGTAGGACACGGTGGGCATGCTACTGGGATTTGTCAACATGGCCTTGCATTTGTGTTCTGTTGACTGTGTTATGTTGTTAGTTGGGACCCCATGAGATTCCATACACTGGCACTACGGGTGAGGCACAGGCCTTTGACAGAGGACTGTAGGCCATTTGGTAGTGATGCAGGCCATCTGTAACAGGCCAGTGCATTCTGTCGCTCCTACATTCCTAGGCTGCGAGCCACTGGATTCCCCTGGGGTGACAGGGTAAGTGTGAGAGGTGTTAATGGCAATAGTTCCTGTCCATATTAATCCATTGGTCTGGATGTAGGCAGGGTGCTGCTTACAGCTAGGGACACACCTGCATGGTACACCTCTTCAGCGTGCTGCATTTTGCGGGTATTCCCATAGAGACGTGGGGTCATACTGTACTCATTCTCAATAGCAAGGATATGACCTGTGATAAACCTGTGGCTGATGGTGGAGTGAGCTGAGTGCATGTGTGATATGGAAGCTACTTGCAGCTGACTCACAGATATACATGGGGCATTCCCCTTATGCTGCCTTGTGCGAGGACATAGACAGTCTCTCATTACTTCATAACTGTGCCTTTTGTGGTCTGCAAGTGATTGGCCAGACTACATCAGTATTCCATACTACACAGACAACTAATGTGCTGCTAACCTGTATGTACAATTCCAAAGGTGTGTGCAGTTGACAGTTATATTTATGTACTCTGTCTAGGGTACTTCCACCTGTGTACTGTGTGTATGTCTGGGGCCAAATTCATGGCATGTCCATCTTTCAGATTGTGACAGATATTGACATCTGGACAGTGAATATGGATGACCGCTGACATGGGTATTGCTGAGAAGCATTGTGGTTGGCACTGCAGTTGTTGGAACATGGCCCTGTCATCCACAGTATTGCCCATAGACCACAGAGACACAAACCTACATGCTGACCACTTCCAGACAATATTGAACACACAACAACCTAACACATGGACCCCTGCATATTGCACACATGCAGCAATCTATCCTGTAGATTGGGCCAGCTCGGGTAATCTGTGCTCCACTGTTATTACACCTCACACTTACATGTTACTGCATTTCTACATAGGATTGTGGGGGGGCACACCTGACGACTTTAAACATTAAACTATGACTGTACTGGTATTTCAGGTACTCTGTTGGCTTCCATTTAATTTTGTATTCTGACCTATAATGCAGACTGGAGGCATATCAGTAGAGTACAGATCTTAGGTTTTATTGACCTACATTTCAGTTTCAGACTTCTTACCCTTCAGAACTAACATACAACTGCCAGACCTGTTGTAGTCTGTCTGTGTAGGTCTTGAGGGGGGGCTGTTAACCATTGCCATCAATTGGAGGCCTTAGTCCAGCCTTTCTTTATGGTCATCTATACCTGTCCTGCTGGCTGAGGCTGGTGGTGGGTATGTCTGCCTCACTGACCACATGTACTGCAGTGGGATTTGTCACCTTGTCTAGTACTGCCTAGTATGTTGACACCAGTATTTGTTATGGATTTCATGCAGCCCATATAGGTGTCCACTATCTGCTGCCATCCCATTTAGCTACCCGATTCACTTGCATGCTCATGTTCATACCATAGATACAACTATCAGAACATATTACTCCATTCAGCAATTGATAGGAAAAGTGACTTACCTTGTGGCTGTGCCAGTATTGACAACGGTGCTGGAGGGCTGACTATGTCAGATGCACATTGTACACTCCCTACACATGGTAAAGCACAGGTAGTGTCATGTTTGACATCCCTTTTACTGTATGTGCGAGTCAGAGAGATGTGTCATTCCCTGGGTCCCTACCATGTCAGTGTATGTGCTATGGGTTGCCTCTTTGCCAAAGCCTGGGCATACTGGGAACACCTCCTTCTGCCTACATGGGCAGGCTCAGGAAGTTCCTCCTCTGAGTCCCTCTGTGCCTGTGATGGCCTTGGCAGTGGTGGGGGGCTGTGTGGCCTTGCCCTGTGCGGTTCCTGCTACAGCTGTTTCCACAGGATCATATTGTGTAGCATGGCACATACTATGAACATTTGTGTACATATAGCTGGAGAGTACTGCAGGGCTCTACTGGATATGTCCAGGCAGCGGAACCGTGACTTGAGCATCCCACACACATGCTCTATTATGATTCTGGTTTGTGCGTGTGCCTCATTATGGAGTTCTTTTTCAGGTGTGTGTGCATTTCTGATGTGTGTCATCAGCCATGGCTCCAGTGCTTAGCCAGCATCCCCCACTAGGTGGCCATTTGGGATGTCCCTACTAGCAAATGACTGGTATAGCTGTGTCATATGCCAGATGTGGGAGTCATGATAGCTTGCTGGGCTGCCAGCACACAAATTAAGATAATGCCCTGGGCATCGCACATGACCTGGCAGTTGATGGTGGGGAAGCTCTTGAGGTTTATGTAAACCCTACCCTGCTCACTAGGTGGTGCTTTGATGTGTATGTGCATGCAGTCTATACCACCCACTACCTCAGGGTTTTCTGCTATTTGGTGGAAGAGGCGCGTATTGCTGGTCAATGCCTCATGGGTGCTGAGGAAATATATGTGCTCACCGGCATGTGCTGACATGGCACCCAGGAACTGGTGGAGTACCCTGGATGCTGATGCCTGTGAAATCCCCATGGTATCTCCATTTGCCCTTTGGAAGGTACCTGTGGCTAGTATCCTTAAGCCTACACATACCTTGGTATCAACTGGGATGGGTTCCCCTCTGTTGGTTGTGTGTGAGGAGTGGCCGGCACAGCTCAACAATTTGCTGTAGACTGTCCCTGTCCACCATATAGCGCTCCACTATCTCCAGCTCATGTAGCCCCTGGTAGGTTACCCTGGGTCTGTACACTGTTCTCCTTCACCTCACTGTAGGTTGGTCGTCAGCATTCACATCCTCACCACCCTCAGCTTCTTGCATGTACTGCTGTATGAGAGCGACAACAGCCCCTAACATTTTGTTAGTTTTTGTCAAGTAACATTTCCCCATCTGTGTACAATGGTGGTGTAGAGTTTGTGGGAAATACCAGAATGGAAGGTGTTTGCATATTTTATAGTAGTGTGCTAGGCTGTTCCAACTGTAATTGGCTGATTCTGATACATTTCACCTGCCAGCTATGCTAGTTCTCCTTGATTGTCTTCCTACTGCTGTTTTCCCTTCCCATTTAAGCCCCAAGGCACACCACGCATACCCAGTGCTTACATGTGAACATATCTTCTAGTTCCTGTTTATTTTTGTTTTTTGTTTAAAACCTGGTGTGCAGCGCGCACACCCGTTTAGGCAATGTAAACACTGCTAGGCAGCCTCAGACACACCCCCTTCCTTAGCTGTGCTTAGCTAAGGGCAAACACGGGCCACAGAGCTCCAATAAGCTTACAGCATGCATAACACTCCCCCTTATGAGGTCATCTACCTCTTAGACTTATACAATGGTGTTGTGCACCTACACAGTTGGGTGCAAGCTAACACAGAGAGGAAATCTGTGATTCAGTATCAATCCCCTCATTTGCATAACAAATTGCTAATTCATAGTTACCAGACTCACACTGAGCCTTCCCCCTTAGCAACCACTATTTTCTGGTATTGTTGTCTTATGCATGCCATTGACTATTATGGCAAAATGCTGATTTGGGTTTAAAAGCTTATTTCCAACTTTTTTTTCTTATTTTTCAGGCCGATCCCATTTATGCACCACTGCCCTAAGCTTAAACAGCCAAGATCGGCCCAAAAAATATATATTTAGTCATTGGCATGCCTACAACATTGAATACGTGCTTTCTTTCGAGCTGTCATGCTTTCATTTTGTAATTTGCAGAAATGTATTTGGTTAGTAACCGAATACATTTCTGCAGGTTACACTATTCCTGCACAGATGCCTGCCTGCTTTCTGGATCGCTAATTCACCTCATTTGCATGGTTTTCACCAGCAAATGAGGTAATTAGCATATAGCAGTGGTGTCCATGCAGGAATAGTGTAGGAGTGCTCATGCACGTCCTGGGAGCTCGTTCCTGGATCGCTCAGCGGCCATATTGCATGTAGCAGCTCTTGCACTATTCTTGCACTCCGTGCAGAGCTTGCTGAATCCAGGGGTTTGTTTTTATTGCTAATAGGTGTATATCTTTGAAACAACTGCATCAAAATTTTTCTTGTCAGGAACAAAAGGAAATTGCATATGAAGAGTGTATGATAGCAAGGGGAAAAAGTGTCTGCTCATCTGATAACCTGTAGTTATTGTCCAGTCATAAAATAAAATACGATTTGAGTCATGCTTTATGGCATAAGATGAGGGGAAGTGGAGGGTGAAGCATACAGAGAAAGAGAAATGTTAGAGTATGTTTTTAATTTTAATATGCTTTCATTACTAGATTGATTCCTGAGTGTTTTCAGTATGTATCTGATTATTTACTTTCTATCAAATATGAAAAATGCTTGAAAGTTCTGTTCTTTGTAGAAAGTTCTTCTATGAAATTCGGAACTTATGCCTAATATGAAAAGTCATAAACATAGAGTCAGGAGATCTTAGCGGAATTCATTTTACTTATTTATTTATTGACATTTGTTGACCGGGAAAGTCCACTGGGTCAGGAACTCATTTACAGTGAAGTCCTGGGGAGAAAAGCTTCACAATTAGTACAGTAAAATAAAATCTGGAAACTTAAAATTTATAAATTTAGAATACACAAAATTTAAGAAAAATTATAAATCTAGAATACACAAAAATATAAAACTTAACATGTACCAAACTTATAAAAACTTAGACAACAATTGGTAGTATAGTACAATACATGTTCTTTTTTTATTATTTTTTTTTATTTTAATGGTGGCATAGAATGTATAACAACATGGCAGTCCTTACAGAAAAGAAATAAAGCTGCGTTGCTGTCAAGGTAGTAGTCATTTCGAACTATGGATGTGGGTTAGTATTAAACAGTGCAGGTTTTATGGTGGCTTGTTTTGCAGTGGCATTTGAGGTTATTTAGGAAATATGTTTTTAATGCTACTTATATGTCTTTATGCAGTCTATTTGGGTAATATGGGAGGGTAAGGATTTCCACTCTTTAGCAATGCTATGGGAGAACAAGCATAGTCCAGTTCTTTTATTGAGCTTGGTTATACTTAGTAGCAATTTGTTGGAGGATCTTAGGGTACATGTAGGAATATAAGTTTGTAGTATTGATGAGAGTGCTGGGCAGGTATTTTCTTTATAAATTAGTTATGGGCTAGCATTAATTGGGTATAACAGAGATAGTTTGGGAAATCCAGCCAGTTCAGTTCAGAGATAACTTGGCAGTGGTGTGAGCAGTTAGGCTTTCCTGAGGTGACCTTGATTATCTAGTCTCTCATGTTTGTGCCTTTCTTTGCAATAAAGGGAATTCTTATTTGCTGAACTGTATCATACGAACATTATTTGGTACCTTAACAATATTTATTGTGTGCCTGGCCACTCTGTATACTTCACTTACTTTCTACTAATTATGTATGTTAACAGGATAAGGCAATAAGAGAAAGCTGCTTTGTGGATAAGCAATTATTTGCTGGGAGGTGAGAGCGAGATGTGGAAGTAGGGACAGTTATCTGAAGGAGGGAAGAAAGAAAGAAAATATATGTCCTTGTTCTTACCTACTGTATACATTTCTTCTTATCTTCTGCCCATTATGGAAATTAAGAGGTTTAGATGGGTCTTCATTTAATCAGGTGTGCACATTATGTATACACAAGAGATTAAATGAAACAGTAATGATGAACAGTAAATAAATGGACAAGACTAGTGTTAAAGAGTAGGACATATAGAGGAGCACTGGATGAGTTTCAGCAATATACTCTCATGACTGATGTAAAAGGTGTTAGAATAAACTGTTTTTTGTGAGAAAATTGATATATATATATATATATACCCCTATCTATCTGTGTGTGTGTGTGTGTGTGTGTGTGTGTGTGTGTGTGTGTATAAAGTGTTAGTATAATGCATGTTGGCCACAGTGGTATAGATGGCGTCCATACACTCTTTTAGCAGCATAATACTGCTGTGAGTGTTCCAGAATGCGGACAACATAGGCTTACCTTTCCAGACTGTTCTACATTTTTCTTCATGGGCAGCACAGTGCTGCTGTGAGAGTTCCAGAATGCATACAACAAATGCGGACAACACAGGCTTACCTGTTTGTTCATGGAAGAATTAAATATGCCAAGGTTAGAGGTAGAGGAGGCTCAATTACTAACAATTAGGATAGGAGGAGATGAGATAAAAATGGTGATGTATAACCAATCTTCAGGAAAGTCCCCAGGAGTAGATGGCATTTTTGTGGAAGTTTGAAAGCTAGGAGGGAAAACACTGATAAGATCTAGAAGGTTTTGTTTAACTGTATTTTAAGGGCAGGAGAACTTCCAACATCCTGGAAGAAAGTGGTAGTAGCTGTAATAACTAACGAGGGTAAAGATCCATCAGATCCAGCTTCATACAGGCCCATTTCAATACTAATTCATGAGTATAAAGTGTTTATGTCTAATTGCTAAAAGAATGGCAAAGGTGATGCCAAAACTGATAGATATGGATCAATGTGGTTTTGTGGAGGAGAGGCAAACATTTGACAACATTTACAGAACAGTGATGATCCAGAAAGAAGCAGAATATAAGAAAATACCACTGTTGTTGGTGGGTCTTGATGCAGAGAAAGCATTTGACAGAGTAAGCTTGGATTTTATGAGCAGAGCAATGGAAGCATTTGCATTCCCTGATAACAGTATAAGGTTGATTAGGAGGATATATGAGGGATCGGAAGTAAAAAATTAAAGTGGGTGGGGTCCTGTCTGATAATCTCTGCTTGAGATGAACAAAGCAGGGATGTCCTCTCTCCCCTTTATTATTTGCACTATATTTAGAACCACTGGCAAAGAAAATAAGGAACTCAGAAATTCAAGGATATTAATGGCATGATAGTCAAGAAAAGCTTGCTCTATTTTCAGATGACATTATTTTATATCTAACAAAACCAGAAAGGGACATTGCAATGCTATGGAACATGCTGAGATGTTTTCAAACCTTTTTGGGATATAAAATTAAAGAAGCTAAGGCAAAAGCATTAGCAGTGAAATATGTACCCACATACAAATTGGTTCAGCAATATCCATACTTATGGTGACATGATAAAATGAAGTATTTAGGAGTATGGAATAAAAATGATACCAGTGTGGCAGCTAAGGATATGTGGGAAGAGACTAAACAAAATATAATACAAAAATTGTGAAAATGGAAGCTCTGTTATAAGGATATTGATTGTAAGATACAAGCAGTTAAATGTTTTTAGTCTCTTTAGACTTATACATAGGCCAGGCATATTTTACCAGCCAAAGGAGAAGTTGTGGATAGCAATTAATAGAGAGATGAAGGATTTTATCTGAGAGGGGAAGATGGCAAGAGTCAAGTGGACAAGCTTTTTCTTCCAATAGAACAGAGTGGATTGGGATTACCTGAGTTGAAGGGGTATTTCAGAGCAACACAGTTAAGGCTCCTATACATAGCGCAAACAAAAAACTATATTTCAAAGTAAAAGGAGATGATGATGAAATAGGGGGGAAGCTCAAGTAACATGGCAAGACTAGGATTTTGGATGCAGACCTTTAAGTTGAACAACAATAATCATACAGAATATTATATTCATAAACTAGCAGAAGGTATTCTAAGAACTAAGCCAATACTGTAATGGAGAAAGGAAATTTTGCCAACAGGGATGACTACAATTAAGGATATAGACCATAGGCAAGAGGGGGTGGGAATATATTGGAGAAAATTGGCAAATGAACCAAGGTATTGGGTCCAAATAACTAGAGAGGGAAATGTAAAAGAATGGGAAGATGTCAAGAACTCATATGGACTGCAGGTTAGAGTCTGCCTTCCATGGCAAGCATTGATAGAGGATAAACATAGGCTTACCTTTCTAGACTGTTCTACACTGTTCTATAAATAAGTGGAGAAACTAACTGAAGAAGGGAAGAGATTTACTGAGGAAACTTTGTCGACAAAAGCAACAGATGGAAGGCGGATTGCCAGTCAGCCATTTGGGCAAGGACATCAGCCCAGCAATAGCTTTACAATAACAGAGACTGAATCATTTATGTTGTAAGAGATAATTAAGTCTCAACAGAGAGTATTTTAAAGTCAGTCTGGTTAATCCTCATTGTGGCTTAACCAAAATAAATATATTGACTCGAGCCTAGACAGTCTGTCGCAGTTTCTGGTTCTGGGCTTGCTGTTTTAACAAAAGGGATGGTTGCCTTTTTCTTTATGGAAAAATTTTAGATATGAGGTTGGAAGTACGATGGTATATGGGGCTAAAGGATAGCAGTAAAGAAAGAACACATTTTTTTTTTCAAAATGAAAAGAACAATAGCGCAAAATGATTTATAGGAGTGGGATATGACAAAAGGGGATTCTGCCAGCACAGCTATCTGGAATTTTGTACATAATTATATGTCATTTGTGCATATCAACACGATTTATATAAGATGCTTGTGTTACAAATGTATTAGAACTGTATTTCATGTGTGTATCAAACTGCTGGTACAGAAGTGTGTGTTGAAAAGGTTTTTGCAAAGTACTGTTTGAAATGTAACCACAGTATGCCATACTGGAATGAAACATAATTGTACATACACTATTGTAACTGTTTAAATGCACATATTTTAACAGTGGAAACTGGAATACAGGAGGTTAACTTAAAAAAAATAGCTGACATTAAATTACTTTACGGATATGCAATAAAAGATGGTACCTTTCAGTTTTTAATGAGCTACAGACACAGAGTCTGTGCTGAGAAGATTTCTGTATTGTCTTTAGGGTGAAATAATTACTAGTCTTGAAATGTGGAGGAATGTAATTGTTCTATGACTTCCAGCATCTGGCAAAGATCTGAGGTCTATGTATTTTCACAGGTAGGTGCTAAATCTGTCAGCTTCCAGCAGTGGGGGGTTTCACTTGGGATAGAGTCAGATGACAAGAAATGATGTCATTCTGCAGGCTATCCCAGCAGTAATATTTGAGATATTAATTTGATAACTCTCTTAGAGAGAGAGAGAGCATTCTGTATTCTGTCTTGGACCTGACAAGAACCATTCACCACAACATCTGCATTGCTATAATTAAGTTAACTAGGCTATAATAATTATCTTAGATTCATTCAGGAATATAGTGAAGCTTATTTTAGATGTTTTTATTTATTTGAGACTGTCCTGCAATGTTGTTTTAAGTATTTCCTGTGGTTTTGAACTCTGATGTCACTGTGAATATATATTTAGTATTGGCTTGTTCTTTTATTGTTTATTATTAAATATATTTAAACCTTTCATTGTGGCTAATCTGTGGAGAGATATTTAAGTTTTCTGAGAGTGCTTGCATATTAATTTGGTGACACTGTGTGGGCCACTCCTAATAGCATTGCTCTTGGTCAAACTACCATTTGTGTTAATAGTAATATTAAACAGTAAGATTGGACACCCTTTAAGGGCCTTAAAGTAGCTGATAAGGAGTTGACTGGTGGCAGTGAAACTACCATAAAGTCTGGGCAGAAGGGGCATAGCTAGTAAACCTGTGCCAGCCTTTCCCAGGCATGTGTGTCAGATACTTGGGCAGGGGCACAAAGCACTGGTTGGACAGAGAGGGTGCTGGAGGCCTTGGCTTGGTCACTCGGCTGAGATCTCAACTCTATAGCTGTGCCAGTGGAGAGTCTTACTGGGGATCTGGAGAAAGGTAAAGGAACCAGCCTCAGACTGACTGTCATCTCTGTATGCTCTTAAGGGAAACTGCACTTGATGCAGAGAGTTGCATCTGAAATATTGTGTGTATACTTGTCATCCTCCCAGTGAATGTTCCCTCACTGGTGCCAGTGATGCGGATTGAAGCTCCTTGATTACTGCTCCAGTGGTGGGGCATCACATGGGACATAAGGCTTAGTAATACTAAGGATGAGATGGTGGATAAGATTCATTGCTTCCATTATAATACATCCAGTTTTCACCCCAAATGAATCAATACAAGAATTGAAAGAAGATGTAAAGTATGTACAATTGATATGTGATTTGTCCCCATTAAAGTATATTAGAGATGACTAACTAAGAAATATGCTATGAATGGCAAATATCATTGTAAAATTTAAACCCCACTGCAGGAACGTACAGCTATGAATGTAAATTTTACCACAACAGCAGATGTAAACAATCACTTATGAGTAGTCTAAACTATATGGGTTATATCCTGCCTAGAATATAACAGCCAGCCAGCTTCCAAAGCTTTCAGGGCACATTCCATGCACCCAAACCATTAGTTGCCTCAAGCAGAGCAGGGAGAAAACTAGTGATCTGGGTGTCAAACTCTTCACAGTTTTCATGCCAAATGAAGAAGGAAGGCTAAAGAATTAAACGTCAGTTTTCGGTATATAAAAATGAATGTCCTTACCCTGGGAAATAAAATCATAAAAAATAAGGGGGATGGAGGGAGGGAGGGAGTGGATACTGCAGCAGTGATCTACTTGAATATCTACTGTTATGGTAAGTTTACTTGCACGATTGTACTATGTTCTTTATTAGATCAATGCTGCAGTAGCCTAAGCTACAAGGGTAGAAAACCAAAGCTTAGAAGGAATAGGAGGTGGGGTGAGAGTCCAGGATCACACACAGAATGGTTTAGCAAAGCCTGTTCTAGAACTGTTAAAGGAGTCTAGTTTGTATTGCTTTGTAAAGGTATGTACGGAGGATCAAGTTGCTATCTCTAGAACACTTCTAGAGCCCACTCCTTTCCAAAAAGACACTGAAGAAGCCAAGGCCTTAGTAGAATGTGCCTTGACCCTGTCTGAAATTAATTTTCTATGGCTGGAGTAACAAAATGAAATAGCATGGGACAACCAGGTGTAAACTGTCTACGTTTAACACTGGTTGTCCTTTTTTCTTACCTTCATAATTTATCATTTATTGACTAGGTTAGTCCCACTAGGCTGGTAGGCTCTTTTCAGGGAAGACCCAACGAGGTATTTAAGCTAGTACAGTAAACTTAGCCAGGGCATCAGGAAACTTTTCCAACTCTTTCCAATAGGTGCTATGGGATCTTTTACATCCACATGAGCTACAACCAATTTATGCAGATGATACCTCAGTTTAATGTCTCATACAAAGAACAATACACTCAGGAGTGCAGCAACCCCCTTATGCTGCACTGCAGTGTCAGCACTCCATCCACCTGAAGTGGGATTGAACCTTCATCACCAAAGGTGAGTGTGCTACCTGTTGCACTAGTGTCGTAACTTCTCAGAATTTCTGCAGATCTTAGTTCTGTCAATATAGTACTTGACACAATCCATAAAAATGGCCTCAGTTGCAACAAGATGAAGAAAGATAAAAAAATTCCTTGATAAATTCCTTGACTTGATAAAGGTCTTGATAAAGTCTCCAAATTGTTGGAGACGAAAGCGCTTGATTTACTGGATGTATCTGATTTATTTTTTATTTTTATTTGTTAAATTAAAGTTCTCTTTTTTAAGCACTTCTTAGTTGCTTATTTGGAATTTTTTTATCTTTCTTCATCTCGTTGCAACCAAGGCCATTTTTTTGGCTTGTGTTTTGTTTTTTGGCCTTTAAAAGTTTGAAGATAGTACTTGAGTTGTCTGTGGACATCCAGAGTATGAAGAATCCTTCCTCCCTCATTTTAGGTTGTGGAAAGAAGTCAGTAATATGGATAGCTTGGTTCACAACAAATCTAGATACTATTTCAAGCATAATGAAGGACTAGTTCTCAAAGAAACCCTGTCTTTGTGAAAAAATGATAAGGTTGATCCACCATAAGAGCTTGCAGCTCTGACACTCTTCTTGCAGAAGTCAGAGCAATCAACAACACCATTTTCCAATTTTAGAACCACAAACCAGATTGATGAGCTGGTTCAAATGGGGCAAATGTTGATTTTTCCTAAACAAAATTAAGATACTAAAGAGAATCCACCTTATGGGTATGTAGAACCCTTTTCAAAGACATTGTGACACTGGAGTTCATTGAAAGTGGGGGGTCCATGGATAGACAAGTTGAAATGGCTGAAAGATGAACCTTGATGGAGGAATAAGAAGGGCCAAAGGATAATAAATATTGTGGAATCAGACAAATGCTATCCTTAACAGGGTCTTGGTTCTTTACGTCGCACCAAGAAGCACACATTTTCCATTTGTGAAGATATGATTTCCTAGTAGCAGGCTTCTTTATTTCCTTTAACACCTGCTGCACATCCTCAGAAAAAGGTACCTAAAATGTATTAAAATTCTATCATCCAGGCAGTCAGCTGAAGTTATTTCAAGTTGGGGTATATCAAACAGCCCCTGTTTCCTGTGAGTAGGTCCAGTCTTGTAAGGAAACTTGTGGTAATTGCCCTTGGCCATTTCCAGAAGGGAGAACCACTGTTGCCTGGGCTAGAAGGGAGTCACAACAATTATTTTAGAGAGTACTAATGAATCTTCAGAATGTCCATGTAAATCAGCAAAAAATGGTGGAAATGTATACAGGAATGTTCTTGTTCAAGGAAATGAGAACATATCTGTTTTCTAGGTCTGTTTGTAAGGAGTCCAGCAGCAGAATTTTGCCAGTTGTTTGTTGAGAATAGAGATGAATAGATCTATCAAAGGTCTTCCCCAAATCCAGATCAAATCTTGGAAGACCCCTCCTTCAATTTCCTTTCATCAGCATCTGTCCTCATCCTGCTCTGTCTGCCATAATGACAGAATGTAAGAAGACTGCAGAGTTATATTGTGCTGAACTACTACATCCCAGGATACCATTGCTAATCTCTACAGACGGTATGATCTGAGCACATCCCATCCCCAGTTTGTTTATGTACCACATCACTGTGGTGTTGTCTGTGACCCCTTGTAGAGGTTCTAGAGACCACAGACGATTGAGAGAATTGAGTGCATGCAGTATTGCCAACATCTCCTTGATATTTATGTGTTTTGGTTTACCTTTTTTGTTCCAAATACCCTGCACATTTACTCCCAAAGACACAGCCCCTCTAAGCATATTCTGAGGCACCTATTATTAGAAACCATATTAGAGCTGGAAGGAAGAAAGGGAGACATGGATTCAGATAAAACTGGCTTCTCCACCAAAGCAGTTCCTTTTTAAAAATCCCAAAACTAGAATTTGAAAAGTTGTGGGGTGCTGATGTTGGAACAATGTAGATTTTAATTACCATTGAATCTTTTTTATGTGCAGTCTGGCTTGAGATTTCATGAAAATGATAGATTACATGAATCCCCAAATCCTGAGAAATTCCCTTGCTAACGTCCTGGACTGAGAGGAAAAACTCAGGAAAAGATATATAAATCTTCTTTTTCCTATAAGAGAAAACTCTTTGAACAGGTATATCCAGGAGACACCACAGAAATACTATTCAATGGGATGGAATAAGGCAAGATTTTTGAATGTTCTCCTGGAAACCCAGTCCATGAAGGAAATCTCTCACTTAAAATGAGAGATTCCTTACACTTTGAAAAAGATTCGGCAAAGATAAGCAAGTTGTCTAAATAACAAAAGAATTGTGATAACCTTGCAGTCTGCAGTAGGCTATTATCGGAGCTTGGCACTTTTTGAATACCCTGAAGCAGTGGATAACCAAAATAATGAAAATAACTAAAAATAAAACCAAACACAGCAAACATAAAAAATATATACATTTGAAATATGTGGCTATAGGAATGTGATGATAAACATCTTTTAACTCTAGAGTTACCAAAAAACTAAAAGGGGGAATAAGAGGCAACAGGTTGTGAAGGGATCACATTTTGAACTTTGGAACTTTCACATACTGGTTTAGAAAGGAAAGACCTGGGACTGGTCTCTATGAATCTTCTTCCTTTGATACCAGAAACATACTTGAATAAAAACCTTCCTACATAAGATGGAGAGGGACAGTTTCTTTTACCTCTTGTGTCACCAGTTGCTGAATGACAGGGGGAAATAAAAGAAGTTTTACCTGGTAGACGAGAATGAATCCCCTGAAAAGGAGGAAGGGTCTCCCACTGCCATTAGTACCCCTGATCAATAACTCTCAGAACCCATTTGTCCAAGACTGTCTGTTGCCAAAGAGAATAACGGAAACCCAGATTCTGTGGAACAATTAAATGGGTGCCAGGGTAGGAGTTGGAGGTTACAATTTGCATATGGTCATTCAGACTTGCTGGACTGTCTGTTTCTGGGAGGCTCTTCCCTCTTCTTTTTAGAGTCTCCCTGCCATTGTTTTCTGAATGTCTGCTTTATTTGCATACGGTCATTCACACTTGCTGGACTGTCTGTTTCTGGGAGGCTCTTCCCTCTTCTTTTTAGAGTCTCCCTGCCATTGTTTTCTGAATGTCTGCTTTTCTGATGTTTTTTGAGTCTGTTTATTGTTCCTTTTATAAAAGGATCCTGAATTAAGAATAGAACCTTAAACAAACCTTTGACGAGGAAGGCTGAAAAATATGAGTCACCTCTTGAATCAGCTTTCCTCTGTCATTACATTTTTTCTGGACTTCAGCAACAGATGAGCAAAATACAACTTCTCTATCAAGGGGAGAACTAGAACTTCAGCTATTACATCTTCAAGCAGATTTTGAGAACATAACCATGTCGACCGGGTAACTGCTGCTCTGGAAGAGGTGTCATCTGAGTCATAAGAAAACTTCAAATAATGTTTGGTTACTTGAAAAAAAAGAAGCAATAAGAGCATTTAGAGAAAATACTCTGAGATGAAGGAAAAGTGGCAGTAATGTTGCTCATATTTTCAAATAAGTAAACAAAAACTTTAACATATGAGCTTGACAATTAAGAATTCTAAAAAAATATGAGTGGCAGCAGAAAACACTCTTTACCAAACTCTATCAAAAGCTTCCCCGTCCTTGTCAAAGGAAGAGGGATTAAGGATCATAGGCTAATAGGAGGTTACTAGGACCTAGAGCCTTTTTTAAGCCAGGCCATCCATGCCCCAATTTTCCCAATTAGCAATGCCTACAGGCTAGAATGGCTTTAGTATAAGGCCTGTGTCCTAGGGTATTTACAAACTTCCCCAATCCACAAGGACAACCGGCAACAAGCTAGGGTTGAATATGCAGTTTCCCACCCATTGGTCCAAATTGTGTTTAAATAGGCTTAAGGAAGAGCTCTGTTTCACATGAATGGTGAGTCTGTTCCATAGAAGGGGTAATCTGCGAGATACATACCTTGTCCCTCCAACCTGTTTTGTTTATGTCACAGACAAGGTTTAGATCCTTTGATCGATTAATTTTAGTGCTGTTTGTTTTGTGACAACAGATCCATCAGGGCTGGATAAGAGACTGCTTTTTAGGTTAGGCATAGCTCGCCCCTCAGTAGTCTGTAGGAAACTAAGTACAGAAACAGGGCTTTGAGGTGGTCCTCATAGGGCATGTTATTTACACTCTGTATACTTTTAGTTAGGACCCTCTGTGGCTGCTCCAGCTGTTGCAGATGCCTAGTCAGGTACATGCCAAAGGGTGGATTGTACTCGATTATTGGTCAAATGATGGCTGAGTATAGTGGAATTATGATCTCCAGAGATCTGGATGCCGTGCCCTTACTTAAACGTTGCACCATAAAGAAGGATTTTCTCACTACCATGGATAAATGTTGATCAAAGTTTGGGTTTCTGTCAACCTGAACAAAACTATAGCTGTATTAAACACTACTCCCTCCCCAGCTCTTCCATCATTGTAGAGCAAAAAAAACAATGTTCCTTCTACTGGCACACCAACCAGGTGGCCAGATGCACAACATGCAACCCTCCCTGTCCAGCCCATTTCTCTACCCTGCCCTAACCATCCTCTGGTTTATTAAATAATAATAATAATAATTTCTTGTTCTTTTTGACTATAGCAAACTGCTTATTACAAATGTATCAAACAATTGCTACAGTGTATACCCTGTCTGCATGGGGTACTATAGCACCCATGTTTTAGTTTAAAAAAAAAAAAAAAATTTCTTATAAACTGTAGTAAACTGTTGGCTACTGTAGCAAGGAGTTGCTGCAGTTTATATCCAGCCTGCATGGAGTGCTACAGCGCACATGCTTTAGTTAATAAAAAATCTTCTTATAATCTGTGGCAAACTGCTAGCTGCATATGGTGCAAACAGTTGCTACAGTTTATATCTGCATGGAGTGCTACAATGCTCAGGTTTTGGTAAAAAAAAAGAAAAAACAAGATTTTTTTTTTTTTACTTTTAAACTGTGGTAAACTGCTTGCTACAAGTTGCTACAGTTTAGGCAACAAAGCAATTGCTATAGTGCTTAGATTTCACTATAAATGCAAGATCGGCTTTTAAAAGCCAGTACTGCTTTACAGATTGGGATTAGCCAATCAGGACCCCCCCCCAACACTTTGGGCCCAGGGCAGTTGCCCTTCTCACCCTGCCCTAGGTATGTTACTGAACCTGAGTTCCCAAGTCTCTTACCACTGGGTCTACTCTTAAGGGAGTGTTATTAGTGTTGTAATTTGCAGGGATGGCTGTCTTCACAGTGGGTATAATTATGCATTTTTTGCACTGAGTTTTAATCCATGGTTCTGGCACCATTATTTGTCTGTAGCAGACCCTCCTGGAGGATATCCACATCTTTGAGGGTCTGGTACAGACAATGATACATCAATGATTGCACCCAGCTTGCAGTCATCAGAAAATTTATTTCAGCCAAAGGCCATCTACAGTTGCCTTGACCTCACAGAAGTATATTACAAACAGGAGAGGTCCCAGTACCGAGCCTTGTGGGATACCACTAGTAACAGGCCTCTTAGTGGAGGTAGAGTCCCCCAACCTAAACTTTATATGTCTTATCTGTGAACGATTTGGATGGCCATCGGGAGATTTATGTCCAAATTTGTTAGCTTGTCTATAATATTCAAGTGAGGTATTGTGTCAAATGCCTTTGCCAGGTTAAGCTTGGCAGTATGTACTGTTTTGCCCTCATCCATGGCTGTAGTGACCTTCTCATAGAAGTCCTCCAAATTTAGCAGGCATGACCTGCTCTTGATGAAACCAAACTGGGATGGGTCCAGCATTTGAAGATTTCCAATATCATTCTTTATCAGGTCCATGATAATTCTTTCCATGGCCTTGCATATAAGATGAGTCAAACTTATGGGTCTGTAGTTCCCTCGGTTTGTTGAAGGTCCACCTTTGTGCAAAGGGATGACAGTTGCAGTCCTCCATTCCCTAGGTAAGAAGCCTGTCTGAAGGCTGTGGTTAAATAGAGATTCTAGTGAGCCTGACAGTTCATGTTTCAAGCTATTTAGGAGGTATCCTAGAATATTATCTGGACCCATTGATGCAATGTTTTAGTTATACAGAGTGCAATGAGGACCTTTTCTTTAGTGATAGTTGGGGGAGAAATGGCAGAGGGTATTTTCTATTACTATTATCATTAACTAAGTGTTTAGCTGCAGAAGGATTTGACAAGGGAATCACTGCTGGATCAAAATATTGATTAGAAGACAAGTACTGGTAAGAATGAGGAATTCTATACAGTCTAGCTGCCTTCTTAGGGGCTGCAGACTGGCTGTAATAAGACCATCATCCAAAGCTGGAAGAACAAGAGAAACAGCACCAGGTTGATAAAATTCCAGTGTAATAAATCATAATATTTTTACAAAGAAACTGGAATGTCATTTTGTTCCCACTGAAAATATTGATTCATTCTAGATATAGTTTCAGAAAAAAATCTTCCCATGAGGAAATCAGAAGAAATACTCTTGTCAGAATCAGAATCTGTTGTCTGAGGAGAAATAAAGTACAGTTGTGTACACTTACCATAAATGTAAATGTTCGAGTGTATTCACTGTTGCAGTCATTACATTTAGGTTATCTGCCTGCAGGTAGCCCTCAGCCGGCCTGAATACCAGAGTCTTGGATTCCTGTGTCAGATGCTGTCCCTTCTTCCATGACGTCAAGTCGTCAGGGGTATAAAACATGCAGCCGACGCCATTACATCAGATTCTTCTTGCCCCAGATGTCAGGTGCCCCCATAATGGGAAGCAATTATATGTTATAGTACACCTCCAACAAAAAGCAAATACACCAGAAAGCTCAAGTACACCAAACAAGAAGGAAAGGTAGAGCCAAGAGAAGTCATGGGGTTGGAGGGAGGGTAACCAGGACTGCAACAGTGAATACACTCGAATATCTACATTTATGGTAACTGTACTATGTTCTTCATGTTTCACTGTTGCAGTCATTACATTTGAGTAGATTCCCAAAGCTAAGGAGGGGAAGAGGAAGTTAGAGAGCATTAGGACCAGCTATTAAGCCCTACAATACTGCAGTGGCAAAACCAGCTCTGGATTTAGAAAAAAATAGGCATGTGGTAATGCTTGGTGAAGGTATGAACAGAGCTCCAGGTAGCAGCTTCTAGGATGTCCCTGGTAGGGACCCCTCTGAGAAAGGCTGTACAGGTAGATGCAGCCTGGTGGAATGTGATCTTATCTCCTGTGGGGTAGGTTTTCCCATGGTGCTTATAGTAGAAATGAATGCAATGAGCTATCCATTTAGAAATGGTTTGCTTTGAAATGGCCTTCCTCCTTGCCACTGCAGCAAAGCCAACTAGCAGCTGTTCAGATTTTCTGAGAGGCTTAGTCCTGTCCAAATAAAATCGAAGTTGTCTGTGCACGTGCAAAGAGTGCAGAATTCATTCTCCTTTGTTTTGTGGATTAGGGAAAAAAGGTAGACAAATGAATGGACTGATTTAGGGCCACACTAGACACCACCTTAGGCATAAAGAAAGGATTGGTTCTGAGGGAAACCCTGTCTGCATGGAAGATAATGAAGGGCTGTATTGCCATGAGGGTCTGTAATTCAGACACTCTTCTTGCTGAAGTGATGGCTAGAAGGAAGGCTGTTTTCCAAGAAAGGAATTTCAGCTCAGTTGCAGCTGGTTCAAATGGAGGGAGAGTGAGCTTTTCCAATACAGAGTTAAGGTCCCAAGCTGGAGTAGGGGCTCGCCTGGGGGGTCTTAAATTTTAGCCCCTCTGAGGAATTGCTTTAACAGGAGGTGAGAGAAGAGGGGTGGTTCAGTATTATAATGTGCTGAAATTGCAGAGGCATGAATTTTAATTGACAAGAAGGATAGGCCCTTGTGGAGCATTTCTGTTAAGTACTGAAGAATATGAGGTAAACTGAGCACTGTAATGCCCATACCCTGGGTCTGGCTACAGGAAGAGTATATTTTCCACTTTTCAGCATAGATTTTCTAGTACTAGGTCTCCTTGCTTCCAGAATGACCTCTAGCACCTGCTTACTGAGGGATGCTATTGGAGAGCTCAAGGAATTAGCCAGTATGCAAGGTTCAGAGTTTGAAGTGGAGGGTGCAGAATCTGGCCCGCCTGCTGGGACAGCAGGAAAGGTGTTTGTGGTAGGTGCCATGGATCCAGCAGTATCATGCTGCGAAGAGGGGGTACCAGTGCTGGCGAGGCCAGTCTGGTGCAATAAGAATTGTCCTTGCTTTGTCCTGTTTGATCTTTAGTAGAACCTTCGAGAGGAGAGGCAGAGAGGGAAAGGCATAAACCGAGAGGCTTTCCCAGGTGAAGGATAGGGCATCCACTTTCCAGTCTTGACTGTGGGGAGTCCTTGTGCAGAATTTGTCCAATTGGTAGTTCTGGGGGAAGGCAAACAGGTCTATCTCTTGAGTCCCCCATTTGTTCCTCAAGAGGTTCAATATTTTTGGTTCCAGTTTCCATTCGTGTGAGTCCATGAGATTTCTGCTTAGGTCGTCTGCCAGTGAATTTAGCTTGCCTGGCAGGAATTGAGCTTGTAGGTGCACTTGGTAGCTCTAGGCTGTGTTCCACAGAGCCATGGCTAGTCTGCAGAAAGGGTACAAGTGGGTTCCCCCCTGATTATATATCACATAACTGTGGTGTTGTCTGTCTTTACCAATAATTGTCCTGAAAGGATGTGTCCTTGAAGGCTGTCAGGGAATTCTGTACAGCTAACATTTCTTTTTGGTTGATATGCAGGTGCATCTGACTCAGGTTCCATTTGCCTGAATGCACTGCCCTGCCAAGTGAGCCCCCCATGCATAGTCTGATGCGTCTGTAGTCAGTGTTTGGGCGGCAGGGGGTAGACTGAAAGGGAGCCCCTTGTTGAGGTGGCAGGCCTCTGCCCACCAAAGAAACTCTGTCTTTATACAAGGAATGATAGGAATCATTTATTCCAGGTCCTGAGAATGTTGACACCATAGGCTTTTAGATACCATTGTAGTTTCCTCATATGCAGTCTTGCATATGGAATTAGTAGAATGCAAGAGGCCATGAACCCCAGGGCTTGCAAAATTTTCCTTGCAGATAACTGGGTCTTTGTGGCCAGTAGTTTGAAGTAGGCTGTCAAATAAACTTGTTTCTCTGGCGTGAGGTAAGCCATATGGGAAGTTGTGTTCAAGCTTGCTCCCAGGAATACAATCTGCTGGTAGGGTACCAGATGATATTTCTTTTCATTTATGGTGTACCCCATTGAGGCTAGAATTTTCTTTACAAATGCCAGATATTTTAATAGCATGTCCTGGCTTTCTGCCTGAATTAGACAATCGTCCAGGCATGGGTATATTTGAATATTTCTCTGCCTGCAAAATGCAATGGCTGGAGCTAGACACTTTGTGAATACCCTGGGTGCAGTAGATAAACCAAAGGGAAGTGCAGAGAACTGATAGTGCATGGAGCCTGCTCTGAAGCGTAGGTATTTCCTGCAAGATTCCCTTATTGGAATGTGCAGGTAAGCTTCCTTTAAGTCTAAGGTTGCCAACCAGGCATCTTTGCCTAGCATAGGAAGCAGCTGTTGGAAGTGTTAGCATTTTGAATTTTGGGATTACCAAAAAGGTGTTTAGAATAGAGAGGTCCAGGATAGGATGCCATGAGCTGTCTTTTCTAGGTACCAGGAAAAGTCTTGAGTAAAAACCTTGTCCCCTTTCATCTGCTGGGACATGTTGAATAGCCCTGATACTTATAAGATTGAGAACCTGCTGTTGAGCCTCTGGCCCACTGATTTGGGGGTAGGTCTGGCCAACCGTTTGGGGTTGGTAAGGTGTGGAAGTGGAATCTGTATCCTTGGAAAACTATATTTAAAACCCATTTGTCCTGGGTAATGAGTTCCCAGTTTTTTGCTTTCAGGGCAAGCTTTCCTCCTAAGGGAGCAGGCAGTTGACTAGGGCTTGGAAGGGTTAAGGTCAAGTCATTGTGACATTTTTCCATAGGGGGTGTCTTACTACTTCCAGCTTTGGTAGTGGGAGCCCCCCACTGCTTAGGCCTGTGTGTAGCCTGAGACTGTAACCTAGGTGGTCTGCTGTTCCTGGGTTTGGACTGAGAAGGCCTGGAAGAGACTGGAAAGGACAAGTTCTTAGAAGGCCAATGCTTACTAAATCTGGGAGGCTGCACTTGCAGGAAATCTTTAACAGTTTGCATAGATTTAGCTTTTTCCTCCATCTTTTTAAGGACGACTTCTGCCTTGTTGCCAAACAGGCGGTCTTGGTTTAAGGGAGCATCCAGTAATTTAGCTTTAACATGATCTGGCAAGTTTTGCTCCTTAAGCCAAGCATGCCTTCTAAGTACAGACCCAGTGACAGCAGCCCTGCAAGATGCTTCTAAAAGAGTCAAAACCACATTGCAAAGTATGTTTACCAACTTGTTCAGCAGAATGCATTAAATCCTGTAATTCTTTATGTTCAGCACAGTCAGGAATCAACATTATTTTCTGTTTAAGTAGTCCCATAATATGATGCTGATACTTTAACATATGAAATTGGCAATTTAAGGCCCCAATGGGCAAAGTAGCAGACGTGGATACCTTCTCATCCCATCTGTCCAAGGCCCTGGAATCTGTATCAGAGGGGGTATGGTTTTTGGCAGCAGTAGCCTTAATGCCCTTTGGTCCTTGGGAAATGGTCTCTGGATCCGCAGTAGGATTCTTGAAGAGGAACTTGTGAGAGTCAGGTACTCTGTAATACCTGTCAGGTTTTCTGGGAGCTTGAGGTAGGGTGTCTGGGGCCAGGCTAGATTCTAAGAAGGCATCATCAACAATGTCCAGAATAGGAGGGATAGCTAGAGGCCTGTGTTGAGGGAGGAGTAAGAATTTCCTAAGCCTCTTTTTGGAATCAGAGTAATCCTGGCTTTCCCACTGGAAATGCTCCCTAATAGTGTGCAAGGTTTCACCAAAAGAAAAATCTTCTGGAGGGGAAGCAGAGGGAATGGAATCCTCTGCATCACAATTCTCATAGGTAGGTAAGGGCAAATCCTGGTAATCAGAAGAAACAGAAATTTCAGAATCCTGATCAGAAGAATCAGAAGGAAAATCAGTTCTAGGTCTCTTAGAGGGGGAAGGTTGGCTTCCCCCTAATTAAAGTAATAAGGTATGCAGCCATTCTAAGCATTTGTTTTTTAGGCATATGGACGTTGGTTTTCTAGGCGTGGGTTGAGTTTTAAGCCTTGATGAAGAAGATGGCGTCTGTTTAAAATGCAAATCTGTAGGCCTGAATACACCCTCAGAAGCTGGTGCCTGCAGAGCGGCTCCAGACCCATCCAAGGTAGAGACATCCGCAGGTTCCATAGTCGAAGAAGCATCTCACAGCATACTGGACTCCGAATGGGTCTCAATAGAGGCCTGTGAATATGAAGTAGTGGGTATCAGGGGCTGCGAAAGCACCTTACTGAGTACCAGCAAACTGGCAACTAGCTTAATGGAAACATCATCGGCCGTTTTGGACCTATGCGGTCTGTCTCTGTCTTTATCCTTACGTTTTTTCAGAATATCGGTAGTTGGATGGCTTACCGAAGCCATTTCTGGATAGTTAAACCGAGTACCAAAATAATTTGCTGCGAAAATATACTGACGATGAATAGTTCGGGGGTTGAATAAGTCACAAAACCGACAGCGAGGGACGTCGTGGTCTGGGCCTAAGCAAGGAATGCAGTACGAATGAAAATCTTTATGAGGTATTTGCTTTCCACAGGTAAGACAATTGTTAACTTTTACTGACATCAGTTAAGAGCAAGAAAAAGGATCCCCAATGGGGTACTTAGCTTTTTTTGAAGACTTCGGTTCTGAAACTCAAAAATGAAAATTTCAGGAGTTGGCCGACCAGCACTTGTGAACTGCTTCTGCTTCAGGCACCACACGGCAAGAAAGACTGATGTAATGGCATTGGCTGTATGTTTTATACCCCTGACAACCTGACGTCATGGAAGAAGGGACAGCATCTGATGCAGGAATCCAAGACTCTGGTGTTCAGGCCGGCTGAGGGCTACCTGCAGGCAGATAACCCAAATGTAATGACTGCAACAGTGAAACACACAGAACATCTGAATTTGTTCCCTTTAGTTCTACTCACAGCTCATCACTCTTGGGAAGCCTGAAAAACTGAGGAATATATTTTTCTCTTACAAGTAGAACCTGAATGTGAAGGGTTAAGAGTAGGAACCAAGCTCTGAGCTAAGCCCATTGAAGCTCCCTTATCTAAGGTAACAGAGACAGGAGAAGATAAATCTTTAACATTCTGCATCCTTTTAATGGGAACATCCATAGAAGCAGACCAACTTATGGCAGGGGCATCACCTTGGGGACAGGCCTCTTACTCCAGACAGGCCAAGAAGCATTCTCCACCCATTCCTCACAGATGAATAAGAGTGGTTCTCCTATGCTCACAAAGGACCCTCCAACAGCTGCAGATGATGTGCCTAACCCCCAGTCCATGGTGGCTGAAGGAACTATACCAGAGGAGACAAAGGAAAAAAATAAGTGGTCTGAAACAGCCACTGCAGGGTAACACATCTGCAGCTGAGGAAAGGAAACAGTGTGCTGAACTTCCAAAGGCTATCTAGAAATTGTTTTCTTGTGTCTGGAGGAAGGAAGAACCAAGGAACTGGTAAGCTGTTCCATGGTTAAGTTGAGAAAGAACCCTGAAATGTGGCAAATCATGTCTGCAATAGTCAGTAGAAGTTTAAGTACCAAAAAGTACTTTTTTCATAAAGGTTACATACTGACAAGCACATAACACATTTGCTACAGCCTCTAAAAATAATTTATAAACTTATTATCAAAAAATGTAAACACAAGTCCCTAAAACAGTAAAACCTAGCAAAAAAAAAAAAAAAAAAAAAAAACAGTTCTGTGATAAAAGTAATGTTTGAATCATAAAAATAAATGTGGAAGTTTTTTTTCCCTGAAGGTTGCTTATCTGCCCAGCAGTGGAGAAATGCTAGCCAAACATTAATCCTTGAAAGCCTGTAAGAACAGCAGTCTTTGGTGGCAAGAAAGCTCACTACAGCTTGGTATACAGACCTCTGGCTTTATCCCTGCTCTGGTCAAGCTTCTAATGGTCTGGGCACATGGAAGACGTCCTTGGGCTTTGGAAGCTGGACAGACATTTTATCCTAGGCAATATATGACCCATATACCTTAGGCTACTGCAGCAGTGATCTAATGATGAACATTACAATCATCATTATAAGTAAGCATGATGTATATGAAATTATAATTTTAGTGGTTGAGAAATGTAAATATTGTAAATGTGTTGTGTTGATAATAGAAACTAAAATATTGTTTTTCAGAAAAAATGTTAGCCAATAAAAAGATAACATAGGTGTAATCGGTGATACTGACCCATACATGGGTCACTACTATGCACACACACAGTCAGTGATACTGACCCATACATGGGTCACCACTACACACACAGTCAGTGATACTGACCCATACATGGGTCACCACTACACACACAGTCTATGATACTGACCCATACATGGTCCACCACTGTGCTGTTTGCAACATAATGGAGTACTTTGACTGTTTTGTGTAACACTGAGTTACAGCTCCCAAACAGCTTTCAGCTGTGAGATTGTATTTTTATAGCTTGTTAGTTAATCAGTGGTGGCCTTTTATTCTGTATGTTTTGAATACACTAATCTGAGTGATACAGAGCACGATTAGTGTAGCTAGCTGAAGTAATTGAACAAAAATGTCTGCACCATTCAGCTCTACTGGTATGCAGGCAGGCTTGTCTGGTTGCTACAGAACTGATCATGGTCTGGGTCATGATGTCAGAGGATTTGCTGAGAATGTAAGACAGGATACCTCAGACATTAGCTGATGATTTAAAGTGTGTAAAGAAGATGATAAATGTTGTTGTAGTACTTACTCTGCTGAACACCAACAGACAGGCAGACATCCAGTTCTGTTGTTTGTTTGGACTTTGGCCGAAAGCCTAGTACCTACCTATGAACCTATACACCCCAGGGATCACTTCTGTGGCTCTGCTCAACAGGGCAAAGGAAAAATAAGTTATGTCTTACCATAACATTCCATCTGAGTTGTTGATCTTCTTCCATTCATCACTGATGGGTATGGTTCCAAACCCTCGGAACTGAGTCGGCCAAATACCAAGCTAGCGTACACCAAACTCTCGAGCCATGCTACTACCCACAATGCCCTTCATCCCATACCTCAGATCGAGTTTGCAGAACATATAGTACAAACATATATTAGAAACAGAAATAAAAGCAGAGGCCATCTCTGCGCAAACACCCTAACACACCAAAATGGCCCGAAGATCCGCCAGGAGCCTTTGGCGGGGGAAGGTGGGAGGATGTGATGAATGGAAGAAGATCAACAACTCAGATGGAATGTTATGGTAAGACATAACTTCTTTATCTGAAGTTGTTAATCTTCTTCCATTCCTCACTGATGGGACCGAGTCCCTAGCTACTACAGAATCTGGGTGGCCCTCATGGAAGAACATTCTGGAGAACCATAGAGCCAAAGGCAGCTCTTCCCCTGGAGATCAGATCCAATTTGTAATGCTTGATAAAGATATGGGGTTTAGCCCAAGTGGCGGCTGCACAAATATCATCCATTGAAGCCCTAGCATGAAAGGTGATAGAAGCGGCCACAGTTCTAGTGGAATGAGGTTTAATGCGGCCAGGAGCTGATTCCTCCTCCTGAGAATAAACAAAGGAGATGCAATCCCTAAGCCATTTAGACAAGGTAACCTTAGACACTGCCGATCCCATTCTAGAGCCCACAAAGGCAACAAAAAGCTGATCTGACTTGCAAAATGACTTTGTCCTGTCCAAATAAAAACGTAACTGTGGACATCCAAGGAATGGAGACAGTATTTCTCTTTGTTGGTATAATTGGGGAAAAACACGGGCAACTCAATGAACTGATTAATAGAGAATTCCGAAACAACCTTGGGTAAGAAAGTGGGATTGGTGCGAAGTGATACTCTGTCCTTATGGAAAATCAAATAAGGACTCAATGCATAATGCTTGCAGCGCTGATGCACGTCTGGCTGAAGTAACCGCCCCCAGAAACAAGGTCTTCAAAGACAGAAATTTCACATCACAGGTTGCAGCTGGCTTGAAGGGAGGTAGAGCCAAAGTTTGAAGCACCCTAGACAGATTCCATGATTCCACAGGTTGCCTAATGGGAGGTCTAGAATGAAAAATCCCCTTCAAGAAGGTCTTACACAGATGAGAAGATATAATAGGAATTCCGTCTGAACCATCATGGAAATTGGAGATGGCAGCTAGATGCACCCGAATCGTGGATGCAGAAGCCCCGTTAAGGAAAAGCTCGGTCAGGTATTGAAGAACCGTAGCAACTCGTACAGAGACAGGATCCAGAGACAGCACTTGTGCCCACAAGGAAAAGCATTTCCACTTGTCTTTATAACGTTTTCTGGTAGAAGGTTTATGGGAGGCCAAAATAATATTTCGTACCGGAGAAGAGAGTGATTCAAGCCTGGCTACTAACAGAAGTGGAGCAACCAAGCTGTCAGTTTGAGCATTGTCAGATTTAGAGACAACAACCCTTGGGGGTGAGAAATGAGATCCTGACGGGAGTCCAGGATCCAAGGAGGTCGGAGCAGGTGTGGCTGAAGGAAGGGGAACCAAACCTGTCGAGGCCAGAATGGAGCAATGAGAATCATTCTGCTTCTCAACCAAGTAGCTTTCCTTAAGACCAAGGGTATCAAGGGGGTGGGAGGATAAGCGTACAGGAGACCCACAGGCCAATCGTGAGTCAGAGCATCTCTCGGGGACTCCCCCTGTGGAGGAAAGAGGGCAAAGTAGCTGCTGCACTTCGTACTGTAGGGGGAGGCAAACAGATCGCAGCAAGGCCGGCCCCAGCGGCTGAAAATGTTCTCTGCCACTCTCGGGTTGAGAGACCACTCATGAGGAAGCAGGATGCATCTGCTCACCCTGTTTACAATCACGTTGGAACTCCCCGGGATGTGTGTAGCAATCAGGAAACGGTTGGAAGCTATCGCCCACTGCCAAATTCTCATAGCTTCACGGCAAAGGGGGTAAGATCTGATCCCTCCCTGCTTGTTGATGTACCAGATCACAGACGTTGTCGGACTGGATAGCAATCGGTCTGAGAGGAAGAAGAGGATGGAGAGCTTGTAACACCAGTAACACAGCTCTGAGCTATAGAACGTTGATGTGTAAGTCAACTTCTAGAGGAGACCACATACCTTGAACAGATTTTCCCTGAAAGTGGCACCCCCACCCTGTCAGGGAAGTGTATGTAGTCACCCTGGCGTTGGGCTGAAGAGGTTGAAAGGGGCGACACCAAAGACTTTTGTCCATTCTCATCCACCAGAGGAGATCCTGTTTGCAGAGATTGGTGATGAGGATTAGTGTGTTCAAGGGATGATGATTGTGTATCCATTGAGTTTGAAGAAGCCACTGTAACAGGCGCATATGAAGTCTGGCCAGTGGAACCCAGAGCCTGCAGAGCTTCCCTTGCAGACACTTTCCTGCAGTCGAGTATCACTTGCACTTGTGTTCTCAGTCTTAAGAGCCTGTGATGAGGAAGAGATATGAAGCCGAGCTGAGTGTTGAACGTAGCCCCTATGAATTCCAGTTGCTGTGAGGGCTGAAGGTTTGATTTTTCCCAGTTGATAGTAATACCCAAAGCCTCCACCAGAGACAAAGTGTAGTGAAGGGCCCTAGTCAGTAGATGCTCGGTGGGGGTGGAGAGGAGCCAATCATCCAGATAAGGAAACACCTGGAATCCGTGAAGTCTCAAGTGAGCTGTCACCACTGCTAGACATTTCGTGAACACTCTGGGGGCCGTCGAGAGACCGAAAGGCAGGGCTCTGAATTGAAAATGATTGGCTCCCAGCCGGAAGCGCAGAAGTCTCCTGGAGCATTTGTCCATTTTGATGTGGTAATACGCATCCTGGAGATCTAGAGAGCACATCCACACACCCTCCTGAAGGCATGGAAGGATGGATTGATTAGTGACCATGTGGAACTTGGTCTGTATGACTGACTCATTCAAATGACTGAGATCCAGGATGAGCCTCCAGTCCCCCGTCTTTTTTGGCACCAAAAAGAGTCTAGAGTAGAACCCTAACCCACATTGATCTGGGGGGACCTTTTGGATGACTCGCTTTAGAAGAAGCTTCTTGATTTCGGAAGCTGCCTCCTCCCTTTGACTGGGTGGTACATCAGGAAGGGAGAATTGAAGTCTTGGAAAGGATTTGAGGGGAATATGATAGCCTCTGGTGATAATTCTGTGCACCCATAGATCATCGGTAATGGAGGACCAGGCTGTTTGGTTCAGAGAGAAATGCACCCCGACTGCTTCCAGAGGAAAGCAATCGGGCAACGCTTCAGGAGCGCTGATAGGGTCTACCAGAGAAAGAATCTCTGAAGCCCTGATTCTGGTAACCCCCTCTGTCCCTAAAGGGGAGTCTTCCACCGTCGGACCCCCTTCTGCCTCTGGAGGAGTCCTCGCCATGTGCGTCACAAAAGAAACCTTGCGACTTCTTGTGCCACAACTTTCCACTCCTCTGGTTCCTGAAGAACGAACTCTGAGGTTTGGAGAAGTGCAGGCCCATGGCAGACAAGGTCTTTACGTCCTGCTCGCACCTGGCTAAAGTATCCCTAACCTTAGAACCAAACAGCGCGGAGGGCTCAATAGGGGCGTTTAAAAAGGAAGACTTGAAGGAATCCGGTAGGTCAGAAATGCACATCCAGGCATGAAGCCGGACAACCGCGCCAGCACTTGCTGCTCTAGCTGCTCCTTCAGTTGCATGGGAGAACAACCTCATGGAGGAATTCTAAATCGCTTCAAAAGTGGCAAGTTGGGAAGCCACTTTGTCATGTGCTCCATCTGGCACTTGACCCACAAGGCTACCAGAGAATTCGGAAATAAGGTCTCTCTGGAGTCTCGTAAAGTGTGCCAGGAAATTCAGAGAACGCACGGCAAAGGGCGCTACAGCAAAAACTCACTTCACTAACCTGTCCACCACCCGGGACTCCCTGTTGGACAAATGAACAGCAGGACTCTCTTCCGCAAGGTCCTTTTATGTGGCCGCCGCCACCACCACCACAGCGTCTACTGGCAAGCCTTTCAACCAATTGGGTTGATTCTCTGGAGGAGAAAGTACCTTGTCTGATCTCCTGGGGATAGCTTCTACTGAATCCGAACTCTTCCACGCTCACTGCACGATGAATTTGACCAACTCATCTGCAGGAAGGGTCACCCAGGAAGTAGTGGGTCGGGAACAGAAAGCCTGTAGGAATACGGATTCCTCCAAGGAAGGGGTGGAAGATTTCCAGTCTCCCCACTGACTCAAACTCTCCAAGATATCTCCAAAGGAAACATCGTCAGGGGGTGATCTAGGGGAACCTTCCCCATCATCGTAATCTGTATCCTCAGTAAGGGACTCTTCAGGTGAGTCCATGTGTTTTCTTTTGCACACCCTCTTCCGAGGGGGCTCTTCGGTGGGGATGTCCGAAGAGGCCTCGAAAAAGGGGGGTGCTTTGGATTAGTGGTCCCCTGCTAAGGGCCGGCGATGGCTGAGTTAGGGGGGGAACCAAAGGCGGAGCTGAAGGAGGGGGATTGCTAACCGCCAGCGCCCTTTCCATAATCTGGAAGGCAGGCCCACCCGAAGAGGGATGGGAGCCTGGAACTGAAGAGGACTGAATCAGAACCGGGGTCACACCCTGCTCTGAATGGCCCACCTCCAAGACTGGAGTTTGAGAAGGGTTCGGTGCGGATATAACTCTCGGATCCAACACGGGAACCGAAAAGACCGTCAGTGCCAGGGCCGGAACCAAATATTCCACCCCCGAAGCAAGGTGTTGAGTAAGGTGGGATGCCGTCGGAACTGACACCCACCAGGGCTTAGATGCTTAAGGCATCATAGTAGTCGGTGCCGAAGGAAGGGGTCCCGTTGAAAGCAACAGGCAAGGGGGGCCTTGGAACCGAAGGATCCCCAGTAGGAGAATACGAAGGAGTTGAAGGAGGAAAAATCCCAACACCCAGAGTGGAACAGGGTCTGGAGATTCCTCTTGCAGTCAGTACCTGATCCACAAGACGAACAATGTCTATTTCGGACACGCTCCTGGCAGACCTAACCAATATCCCGGAAGGGGATTCAGGCCGGTCCAGAAAGGGACTGTAGTCTTGTCCGGCAAACGGATCCACAGAAGATGAATACCTGGTCGTGGTAAGGAACTCAACGGAGCCAAGGATTCTGATTTGAATTGCGTAAATGGTAAGGTCGGCACCGAGAGGGGACTCGGAGCCGAAGTCACAATCAGGGTAGTAGTCAAAATCAGATCTGAGGTCGTCGGAGCTGGTGTCTGTAAAGGTGAGGTAGTTGCCAAGGTGTCCAGAACAAGCCTGGTCAGAACCGAAGTAATCAGCGGTTCAGTAGTCGTCGGTGCCGAGCCCAGAACCAACAATTCAGACTTCCCAGAAACTGCGCTCAGCGCCAAAAATCGGTGGCACCAAGGCAGAAAGCCGCTGCTCGGAGGAAGATCTACAGGCCTTAGATCGATGATTCTTGTCCCTGTCACTGGCCGGTGAAGAGGGGTCTGAGCAGGGACGCTTCTTGTCCTTGACTGGAGGGGTTAAGACCTCCGCAGAAATAGCCTCCGAGAAAGGAGAGGAAAGCAATCCTTTCAGAATCAATTTGTTGCGCCGTTCATTCAACGTCCGTTGACTAAAACTCGCACAAATATCACATGGGGGAGTCGCAGAAAGGTGCGAAACGCCCAAACAATAAACGCATTTAAAATGCAAGTCGCTGTTCGGTAATTTACCAATGCATGGCGTGCAGTGTTTAAAACCTTAAGTACCCTTTTTCTCTGACATACTAGCACTCACTCAGACAAAAGGAGAGAGGGAGAGAAAGGCCAGGCTACCAGCAATGGTATGAAGAGTTACCACGAAGGTGGTAAAAGGTAAGGAAAGGCCAGACTATCAGTAATGGTATGAAGAATTACCATGAGGGTGGTAAAAAGTAAGGAAAGGCCAGACTACCAGCAATGGTATGAAGAGTTACCACGAAGGTGGTAAAAGGTAAGGAAAGGCCAGACTACCAGCAATGGTATGAAGAGTTACCACGAGGGTGAATTTAGGGTATTTAACCCTAATACTGTTTGGCAATATTAAATTATTGATTAAGATCTATATTATTTTTTATTTAATAATGTAGGAAGTTACAATTCTAATTTTTAATAGGGTAAAGTCAGTGTTCTGTGCAACATCCTTATTTTACCACTAGAGGGAGTATGTGGATTAACAAATTAGTTAAGATGTAGGCAGATATTTATTATTTTATTTAGTTTGGTATGAATGATTTTTATTGCAATAGTTATTATTTAAAATGAATGGTGCTTTTTTATGTATTTATAGTAAGGTTTAATAGAAATGTGCTTGGTTAGTTTGAAATTTATGAGTTTTTAAAAGTTTTTAATTATGCAAGAGACAGTAAGTTGTAATTAAATGATGAATTTCAAGTGTGTTTAATTAATTGGTTAATTATACTAATTGATTGTATTTAAAAGCAAGGATGGAGTGGATGTACTGTATTGCATCTGAAGAAGTGTCTTAAACGAAAACGCAGGTGTGGAGACATAGCGTTTGTGCTTTGGGACTGTCTTGGATTTACCTTTGTGTTCCAGTCGTTTTGTGGCAATAAAATCCATTTTCCAGCAAGGACTGTGTTGCCTTTCTCCTCTGGTGCTCTTGTAATTTGTAAAAAGTAAGGAAAGGCCAGACTACCAGCAATGGTATGAAGAGTTACCACGAAGGTGGTAAAAGGTAAGGAAAGGCCAGACTACCAGCAATGGTATGAAGAGTTACCACGAGGGTGGTAAAAAGTAAGGAAAGGCCAGATTACCAGCAATGGTATGAAGAGTTATCACGAGGGGGGTAAAAAGTAAGGAAAGGCAAGAAAATACCAACAACGGTAAGAAAAGGGATACCTGTGGGTAGAGCTAGACTATAAGAAAGATACTAGTAGAGACATTAGTGAAGAAACACACAGTTTATATAGGTCAAAACTACTTAGCTGGAGAGCTCAATGAAAACACTGCTATATGGCTGCGCGGCAAACGAGATCTGGGGTATGGGATGAAGGGCATTGTGGGTAGTAGCATGGCTCGAGAGTTTGGTGTACACTAGCTTGGTATTTGGCCGACTCAGTTCCGAGGGTTCGGAACCATACCCATCAGTGAGGTATGGAAGAAGATTAACCACTTCAGATAATAACTTTCTTGGGTGGCATAAGCCAGGGAATTTTGTCAGCTAGGCTTACTTAGGCCCTTGGGCCAATAGCCTAGCACCTACCTATGAACCTACCTATGGACGTCTACTGGTTACAGCAGGAGTGCCCTCACTGTAGCATATCATTGCATATATGCGCACGTGCACACACACACACACACACACACACACACACACACACACACACACACACAAATCAAATGAAGAGGAAGAAAAGGGCAGCTTAGAAAACGGGGAATGAAAATGCATAGCTACCACCTACCTGAGGTTGATGATGCAGTGGGGCAAGGGGTAGAGGCAAGTTTATTGTAAGGAATTCATGATAATGTAAAACTTTTAGGTATGTACTTACCATAACGATAGATGTATGTGATCAATCTCGCCTACATTCATAACTGATCGGCTCCGACTCAGCCGATACACTAGCACAAAGTTCCTCCAGATTCAACAGGTAGGGGGAAGGAGGGCGGGTACGTAAGAATGTAGGCGAGATGGATCACATACATCTATTGTTATGGTAAGTACGTAACTAAAAGATGTAATGCGATCCTATCTCGCCTACATTCATAACTGATGGGACAGCATCCCTAGCACCTAGATCCCGGGAGGCTCACTGGAAAACACTCCTGAGCACTGTGGAACCAAAGGACGCCCGACCTCTAGAGGCCACGTCCAGATTGTAATGAGAAATAAAAGTATGTGGAGAAGCCCAAGTGGCCACTGCACATATCTCATCCACCGACAGTCTGGCGTGGAAGGCCACTGAAGTTGCCATAGCCCTAGTAGAATGTGCTCTAACTGGAAATGGAAGGTCCCTTCCTGTTGATGCATAAATAAATGAAACACAATCCCTAATCCACCTAGCAATAGTGGTCTTAGTTACTGCTTTGCCAATCCTGTTATCTGCAAAGGCCACAAACAACTGGTCTGATTTCCTCTGCTGCTGTGTCCTATCCAAGTAAAACCTCAGTTGTCTATGCATATCCAACTGATGAAGTCTGTATTCTGCCTTGTTGGAAAATTTTGGAAAGAAAACTGGTAGCTCTATAGATTGCTGCAGACAAAGAGCAGAAGAAACCTTCAGAAGAAATGACAGGTTTAGTCTTAGAGATACTCTATCCTTGTGAAAGATCAGATAAGGGGGCTTAACAGAGAGGGCTTGAGGCTCCGAAACTCTTCTGGCTGAAGTAATAGCTACCAAGAAGGCAGTCTTCCAAGATAAGAACTTTTGCTCACAAGTGGCCGCCGGCTCGAAGGGATGAGACGTCAAGGCTCCTAAAACTACATTCAAATCCCATGGCAAAACAGGTTGCGACACCGAGGGGTGAAGCAAAGTACAGTTTTGTACCTACCATAAATGTAGATGTTCGAAGATCCACATTGCTGCAGTCCTAACACTTGGGGTAGTCCGCTGTCCCTCGGTCGGCCCGAATATCAGAGTATAAGGCTGACGTCGGTCAAGGCGCATTTGACTGACATCAGAACGTCAGGGTACAAATGCGCATGACCGACGTCATATCCTCAGTCTTTTCTTGCCCCAGATGTCAGAAGACCCTAAAAAGAAAGGTCAAAACCCATAGACAACAACAAACAACCAACCAGCCTAACACCAAAAATATGTGCAATATATACAATATATACAATTATACAATTATACCATTATACCTCAGATGGATAACCCAACCCACACAACCACCTCAAACTACAGAGGGGAGGAGGGAGGGTAAATTGGACTGCAGCAATGTGGATCTTCGAACATCTACATTTATGGTAGGTACAAAACTGTACTATGTTCTTCATCTCACATTGCTGCAGTCCTAACACTTGGGTAGAATCCCAAAGCAGAGGTAAGGGAGGATGGCTAAACTATAATGAAGCAGGAGCTGCTAAAATGCCCTGCAACACAGCAGTGGCAAAACCAGCCCTGGATTTAGAGTACAGTGGAAGGTGGTAATGCCTAGAGAAGGTATGCACTGAACTCCAAGTGGCTGCCTCCAAAATATCCTTAGTAGCCACCCCTCAAAAGCTGTTGAAGTGGCAGTAGCCCTAGTGGAATGAGGCCTAATCCCAGCTGGAATCTCTTTGCCATGATGGGAATAACAGAAAGCAATGCAAAATCCAATCCACTTAGAAATAGTTTGTTTTGACACGGGCTTGCCCTGAGAGCACAAAGCAAAAGAAACTAATAACTGCTGAGATTGTCTGAACCCTTTAGTTCTGTCCAAATAATATCGCAACTGCCTGTGTACATCTAAGGTGTGCAAAATCTTTTCCCCTTTAGTTTGGGGATTTGCATAAAAAGTAGGCAAATGAATAGTTTGGTTTAAAGCCACACTAGAAACCACTTTAGGCATAAAGGAAGGATTAGTGCGTAAAGATACCCTATCCTTATGGAAAATTAAGAAAGGCTCAACTGCCATAAGGGCCTGCAATTCAGAAACCCTTCTTGCAGAGGTAATGGCCAACAAAAAAGCAGTTTTCCATGACAAATATTTCAACTCAGCAGTAGCTGCAGGCTCAAAAGGTTGTAGAGTGAGTTTCTCCAACACAAAATTGAGATCCCAAGCAGGAGTAGGAGCCCTTCGGCGGTCTTATATTCTTTGCCCCTCTAAGGAATTGCTTGAACAAAGGATGAGAAAACAATGGTGGGTCACAGTCGTAGTGAGCTGAAATTGCTGCAGCATGAATCTTAATAGAAGAGAAGGACAAACCTTTGTCCAATAACTCAGTAAGATATTGAAGAGCCACACTTAAATCAGGCTCAGAAACATCCAAATCCTTAGCTGCACTCCAAAATAAAAATCTCTTCCATTTATCTGCGTACACTTTCCTTGTACTAGGCCTTCTAGCTTCCAAAATCACATTCAAAACTTGTTGTGGAAGTTGAGACCCTCTATGGTTTAAAACAGAATATGCCATGCTGTTAGGTGAAGAGAGTGAAGTTTGACATTGAGCAAATGACTGTCCTCCTGGGACAACAGATGTGGAATCAAAGGCAAAGGCCATGGAGGCTTCTGTACTAGACTTCTCAGTAATGGGTACCAGTGCTGTCGAGGCCAATCTGGAGCTATCAAAATCATCCTTGGCTTGTCCCATCTGGCCTTTAGAAGTACCTTTGGGAGGAGAGGCAGAGGTGGAAAGGCATACACATGAAGATTTTTCCAACTGAAAGAAAGAGCATCCACTTTCCAAGCTGTGGGATGAAACCGCTTTGTGCAAAACCTTGGCAGCTGGTGGTTTAGTGGAGAAGCGAACAGATCTATGTCTGGAGTTCCCCAGGACACTGCCAATTTCTGAAATACATGAAGATCCAGTTTCCACTCGTGGGGATCCATGATTTGTCTGCTTAACACATCTGCTAAGGAGTTCTGTGCTCCCGGCAGAAACCTTGCCTGAAGACTTAGTTGTAAACTGAGAGCAGTCTCCCACAAAATCATTGCTTGCCTGCATAGAGGATAAGAATGTGTTCCCCCTTCCTTGTTGATGTACCACATGACAGTTGTGTTGTCTGTTAGAATCAACACCTGCCCTGGAAGAAGTAAATCCTTGAAAGCTATTAATGCAAACTGGACTGCTAACATCTCCTTCAAGTTGATATGTAGATGCTGTAGTCTGACAGGCCACTTGTCTTGTATCCACTTTCCGTTTAGATGAGCTCCCCAAGCTTTGTCTGAGGCATCTGTCGTTAAAATTTGACTCGCCTCTGGCGGGTCACAGAGAGTCCCTTGTTTAGGTGACATTCCTGAGCCCACCACAAAAATTCCTTTTGAATGCAAGGTATTATTTGAATGACAGTGTCCAGATGCTGGCAGTGCTGTGTCCATACATTTTTGAGATACCATTGCAACTTCCTCATATGCAGTTTGGCATTGGGAAGCACCAGAATACAAGATGCCATGAACCCTAAGGCTTGAAGGACTGTCCTTGCAGTCAGCCCGGACTGAAGAGATAGATGATGGAAGTAAAGGGAAAGATTCTTTTGTTTGTCCGGGGTTAGAAAGGCCATCTGGGATGCTGTATTCAGTCTTACACCCAGAAAGCACATGTCTTGAGAGGGTACTAGACTGGACTTTATTTCGTTCACAGAATACCCCAGGCATCTTAGCACTGCTATCACATATTCCAAATGACGAAGAAGCTCGTCCCTTCCTTGAGCCAGAATCAGGCAATCGTCCAAATAAGGATAGATTTGTATTCCTTTTAGCCTGAAGAAAGCTATCACTGGAGCCAGAACTTTCGTAAATACTCTGGGCGCAGTAGATAAGCCAAAGGGCAATGCAGAGAACTGATAGTGAGAAGTCCCAGTCCGAAAACGCAGATATTTCCTGCAACTTAGCCTGATAGGAACATGAAGGTAAGCCTCCTTGAGATCCAAAGTTACCATCCAGTGATCCTTGCCCAGTAGAGGTAAAAGCTGTTGTAACATCAACATTTTGAACTTGGGAATGTCCAGATAAGTGTTGAGGATAGATAAATCCAAAATTGGTCTCCACGTGTTCCCCTTTTTTGGCACAAGGAACAGGCGAGAGTAAAATCCTAGGCCCCTTTCTGGTATAGGAACCGGCTGTATGGCCCCTACTTGGAGCAACAGAGAAATTTGCTTGTGAGCCTCTATTCTTTGTTGAGGAGGAATGTCTGGCATGCCTTTGAAAGGAGGCAAGGTATGGAAATAAAACCTGTAACCGTGATGTATGATATCCAGTACCCATCTGTCTTGGGTAATCAAACTCCAATTTTCTTTGAAAAGTGCCAACCTTCCTCCCAAAGGTGCTGCCAGGCAAGAAGGTTCTGGCAGCTGAAAAGGTAGGTCATTGGGTCTGTTTACGAAAGGACTGACCCCTGCCCTCACCTGAAGACTGTGCAGGAGAACTCCCTGCTCTAGGCCTGAAAGAGCCCTGACCTCTGCCCCTGCCACGTCTAGATCTACCCCTAGACTGGGAATCATAAGAAGGATATGTCCACCCTTTAGTAGGCCAATTTCTACTAAACTTTGGAGGCTGGACCTGCAAAAAATCTTTAACAGTCTGCATAGACTTAGCCTTGTCTTCCATTTTCTTTAAAACTGCCTCAACAGGAGAACCAAACAAGACATCAGATTGCAAAGGGGCATCCAAAATCCTAGTTTTAACATGGTCAGATAAATTTTGATCCCTCAGCCAGGCATGCCTGCGAAGAACTGACCCAGTGGCAGCCACCCTAGACGAGGCCTGAACAGCATCAAAACCACATTGCAAAGAATGCTTACCCACCTGTTCAGAAACATGCACTAAATCTTGTAACTCTTTACAATCAATACCTTCCGCCAGAGCATCAACCTTAGATTTCAACTGTGAAAGGAGATAATTTTGATATTTCAACATGTGAAATTGGCAATTCAAAGCTCTCATGGCTAGAGTGGAAGAAGTATAAACTTTCTTTCCCCACCTATCCAAGGCCCTGGCTTCTTTATCTGCCGGAACTGGATTCTTGACAACAGAAGCCTTAACACCCTTAGGCCCCTGGCTAACAGTTTCTGGGTCTGCCCTAGGACTCTTAAAAAGATACTTATGAGCTTCGGGCACCCTGTAATACCTATCTGGTTTAACAGGAGCAGGAGGCAAAGAATCAGGATTAAGAGAAGCCTCTGCAAACACATCTTCCACCACATTCAGAACAGGAGGTATAGCTAAAGGCCTATGCTGGGGTAAAAACAAAAATTCCCTAAGCCTTTTCCTGGAATCAGAGAAATCCTGACCTTCACTCCATGAGAGAGCATTTTAAATGGGAAGGGTCTCTGAAAAAGAAAAATCCTCAGGAGGAGAAGCAGAAGGAGTAGAATCATCCACATCAGAATCAGAATAATGAGAATACTCCTGTAAGTCTTCAGCCGAAGACTCAGACACATCCGAAGCCTGCTCATAATCCCCCTACACAGGTTCCATCCTAGGCCTCTTATCAGGAGGGGGCATAGAGCCTCTAATCAAAGTAATTAAATCTTCTGCCATTTTAAGCATGTGCTTCTTGGGCACTGAACCTGAAGAACTAGGAGTGACACCCACAGAAGCAAAACTAGACCTGCCTCTAGGAGAAGCCTTGGAAGCAGAAAGAGAGGGCCTAGACACCTTAGAAAGGGAGGGGAGTACAGTTACCTGAGAAGCCCCTACAGCCTGACCTGCCTCCTGGGAGGCCACATCCTGTAAAAACACAGTTTCTCCCTGGGACTCCAGAGAGGCCTCTGTCGGAACCACCGGTTCCACTGACGCCTCTGAAGAACCGGCGTCCGGTTCGGACGACTCCTCTAACCTAGGTTTAACTGCCTTGTCCTTGCGCTTCTTTGAGGAAGCCGGCGTCGGAGCATCCGACGGCATATTGTAATTGCACCGCTTCCCAAAGACCAACCTGGCACAATCCAACCTACGCTTTATAGTGCGTTTATTGAACCTAGCACAAAAGCGACACCCAACAACGTCGTGCTCAGGTCCCAAACAAGGTATACACAAATTATGGTAATCCCTATGCAGTATCTGTTTCCCACAAGAAATACAGTTATTCACTTTTTCTGACATCCGGTAAACCACTGAGGCAAGAAAAAACAAAATATTCCTCAACGGGTACTTAACCAACTCTGACTTCGGTCTGAAACTCCGAATTCGAAAAATTTCAGAACGCCGAACGGCACTTGCAACACTGCTTCTGCATCGGACCATGCGGCAAAAAAGACTGAGGATATGACGTCGGTCATGCGCATTTGTACCCTGACGTTCTGATGTCAGTCAAATGCGCCTTGACCGACGTCAGCCTTATACTCTGATATTCGGGCCGACCGAGGGACAGCGGACTACCCCAAGTGTTAGGACTGCAGCAATGTGAGATGAAGAACATCCAAGCTCCCTTAAGAAAGGCCTTACACAACTTATGACTCATGAGTGAAGGCTCAAAGGCAACATGATAATTAGAAATCGCTGCCAATTGGACTTTAAGCGTGGAGACAGCGGAACCCTGTCTAAAAAGAGTTGCCAAAAAATCTAATACTGCGGACACCGGGGCTGTCAGAGGTTCAAGGTTGTGCCGCTGGGCCCAAATGGCAAACCTTTTCCATTTATTAGAATATATCTCCTTAGTGGAAGCTCTGTGAGAAGAAGACAGAATCCGGACCACCTCAGGTGAAAGGATATGCTGTCTGACTAAGGTCGGAAGTGGAGCAGCCAAGCCGTTAGCTTGAGAGTTCACAGTGATGGATGGGCCTGACCTGACTGAAGAGTCAGGAGGTCTGGAACTGGGTCCAGAATCCAAGGATCCTTCACTGCATACTTCCGAAGGAAAGGAAACCAAACTTGGCGGGGCCAGTGTGGTGTGATCAAAATCATGCTGCTTCCCAAGCAGATCGCCTTCTGAATCACCTTTGGCAGTAGTGGGACCAGAGGGAAGGCATAGAGCAGACCGGAGGGCCAATTGTGGACTACAGCATCCCTGGGTGACCCCCCCTGAGGGGGAATCAGGGAGAAGAAATTGCTGCACTTCGCGTTCCAGGGGCTGGCAAAAAGTTCACAACAGGGAAACCCCCACTTGGAGAAGATCCGAGCCGCTACTCGGTCGTTCAGGGACCACTCGTGAGGCATCAGAATAACTCTGCTCAGCCTGTCTGCTATCACACTGAACTTCCCCGGAATGTGCGTTGCCACTAGAAATCTCTGGGAAGCGATCGCCCAGTTTCAAACTCTCATGGCTTCTCTGCAAAGAGGATAAGACTTGGTTCCTCCCTGCTTGTTCAGGTACCATACTACCGCCATATTGTCTGAGAAGATTGCGATGGTACCCTTGGGAAGAGAGCTGTGAAGTGCCTGCAATGCTAGAAGCACTGCCCTCATTTCCAGGACATTGATATGCAAGTGGGTTTCGTGATCCTGCCACGTGCCTTGAACCGTCCTGTCCAGATAATGCCCCCCCCACCCTATCTGGGAGGCATCCGTGGTCACTGTGGCAATGGGGGAGGGGAGCAGAAGAGTCGCCCCTGGTTCAGGTTGGAGGAGAGGAGCCACCAATGAAGATCTCGCCGGCAGGTTTCCGTGATGAGAATCGGGTAGGACAAGGGCAGATCTTGGTACGACCACTGGGTCGACAGGAGCCATTGGAGAATTCGCATGTGCAATCTTGCCAGAGGGACCAGAAGAATGGCGGCCGCTATCGACCCCAAAAGCTGAAGGACCATCCTGGCTGGGGCTTTGCTTCGGGGTAGTAAGGCTAGGACTTGATCCTGTAGTATCTTTATCCTCTCTGTTGGAAGGAATGCTCGCATCTCGACAGAGTCTAGCTCTGCGCCTATAAAGGCAACAAGCTGTGATGGCAGCAATACAGACTTTTCCCAGTTGAAAGTAATTCCTAATAGATGTCCCAACTCGATGGTAGCATTCACGGCTTGAATACGAAGATGCCTGGTGGGGGCGGTGAGGAGCCAGTCATCTAAATACGGAAACACCTGGAATCCCAGACGTCTCAGGTGAGCCGTCACCACTGCCAGACATTTGGTAAACACCCTGAGGGCTGTGGTGAGACCAAAGGGCAGGGCACGGAACTGGAAGTGACTGGCTCCTAGGCGGAAGCGTAAATGTATCCTGGACGCCCTATTTATCTTGATGTGATAATAGGCATCCTTGAGATCGATGGAGCACATCCATACTCCTTTTTCCAGCAATGGGAAAATGGATTGCAACGTGACCATCCGGAACTTGGACTTCTTTACGAAGCGGTTTAGGTGGCTGAGGTCTAGAATGGGTCTCAAGTCCCCTGTTCTTTTCGGCACCAAAATAACTGAGTAAGTTCCTAATCTGGTCTGGTCTGCGGGGACTGGCTGGATGACTCCCTTTCTGAGCAGCTTTGCGACCTCTATGGCTGCTTGATCCTGTTGACTGGGTGGCACATCCGGGATTTTCCTTGATGGTGGAGGGGGACAGATAAAGGGAATGGTGTAACCTCCAGCGATGATACGAAGCACCCACTGATCCTGAGTGATGAAACCCCAGGCCCTTGGATGTGTCGAGAATCGACCCCCGACTGGCTCCGGAGACGCACAGTTGGGCAGTCCCTCAGGGACGCTGGACGGAGGAACCACAAAAGGATTCGCGGTCTCCTGAGTTGCGGGGGCCTCCGCCACCTCTGGAGCGACGTCTTCCAGAATAATTCCCCCCCCCTCTGCCTCTGGGAGGGGGGGGGGTCACTCTGATGGGCAGGGAAATACTTTTGGGACTTTCTGAACCACATCTTCCCTCCCCTCTGAGCCTTAGGGTAAGGTCTCGAGGGAAGCGAAAAACAGGCCCCAGTGGCAGACAAAGTCTTACCCTCCTGCTCACATCTAGTGAGTGTGTCTTTCACCTTAGGTCCAAAGAGAGAGGACCCACTGAATGGAGCGTCGGTGAAGGAAGACTTGAACCCCTCCGCAAAGTGACACAAGTGCATCCAGGCTTGCCTCCTAAGGGCTACGCCCAAACTCGCTGCCCTACCCACCCTTCGGCTGCATACAATATGAGCCTCATGGACGAGTTAACAATGGATAAAAGGGTAGACAGCTGGGCGCTTGACAGACTGTGTCAATGCCTCAGGCACGTTACCCGACAGGGAATCTCCCAACTCCTTTATGAGATCCCTTTGGAGCCTCGTAAAATGACATAAATAATTCAGCGACCGCAGGGTAAAGGTCACTGACGTCAGGATACGCTTCCCGTACCTATCCATGCTCCTGGACTCCTTGTTAGGAGGATGGATAGAAGTAGATGCCTCTGCCACATCTTGCTGGGTGGCAGACGCCACCACCATAGCATCAACCGGAACTCCCTTGGTTAGAAACTCCTTGCCAGGGGGTGCGGATAAAAACTTGTTGGGGCAAGAAGGAACTGCCTCCATCAAATCAGGGTGTTCCCACACCCTTCGACAAATAAGGTCCAGTAACTCATCGAAGGGTGGAGACACCCAGGAGGTGGAGGGTTGGGCTCCAAAGGCCTTGAGGAAGACTGACTCCTCCACGGAAGGGGTTTTGGATGGCCAGTTGCCCCTCTGTCTCAAGATCTCCAGGATATCGGAGAACGAGACATCGTCAGAGGATGACTTGAGGGACCCCTCCGCATCATCGAGGTCGGTGTCCAAGGTGACAGACTCATCTGGGGAGTCTATGTGCTTCCTCTTGCACAATTTTTTCCTGTGGGGCTCCTCAGACACAAACTCTGAAGGCTCCTAGAAAAAAGGGGACCACACAAGGAAAAATCCTCAGGTCTAGGAGCCGCGCTGTCCAAAGACAAGGGGCACCAGAAGCTCTAGCCGCCATGTCTAGGGAAGGAGTCGCAGATTTGGGTGAACTCACTAGAGAATTGGCCAGCGCGGTCCTCATAGCCACAAAGGCGGGCCCACCAGAATCTGAGGAGGGGGCCTGTCCCCGAGACCATGACCGGTGTCGGGGTTCCCCTAGCCGAGGTGCCAAGAGGGAGACTCGGGGCCGAAACCAGAAGCCCAACCGAAACCTCTGGAAGGCACAGAAAGGGTTGGAGCTGAAGACGGTGCTGACAGACTAGCAGTGGGTCTCGGGACCGCCTCAAGGACTTCACCCTACTCTATGAACTCCGACTCCGACGACCCCAAGGTTGTCGGAGGAGGAAGAAATGGTATCGAAGGGGCTGGCTCCAGGGCCGACTGGGCCGGAGCTGAAAATAATTTGGATAAGACAGGTGACTGGAGGAGCCTTTGGACCACCCTATCTACATCCGAGTCTGAAAGCCTGGAGGACCTGGAGGAAACGGAAGGGGGCCAAGAGACTTTTCCTATCGGCTCAGAAACCAGGCTAGGAGGTCGGCTCCGAATTGGCTCCAAAAGTATCGGGGCAGAAGCAGACTCAACCAGAACCGAGACTCCTTTCGGCGCCGATGGTTCAGGAGCCGACGAAATCGACCCCAGAGCAGAAACACTCTCCAGCGGCTCCGAGACCAATGGAGCCGACGAAGGAGACCTCGATTTAGACCCTCTATCCTGCGGCTCCGAAATCAGTGGAGCCGAGGAAGGGGACAGAGTACCTGATCTCTCATCCTGAGACTCCAAAAACAGTGGAGCCGAGGAGAGGGGACAGAGTACCTGATCTCTCATCCTGAGACTCCAAAAACAGTGGAGCCGAGGAGGGAGACCCAGCTTTTGATCCTCTATCCTTCGGCTCCGATGCCAGTGGAGCCGAGAAAGGGGACACAGATTTAGACCTTTTAGCAGGTGGCTCCGATGGACTTGTCGGAGCCGAAGACTTCTTTAGCCTCGATTTCGACCAGGGAGAAGAAGCCAAAACTTCCTCGAAGGCAGGTTTAATAAGACCCTTCAGGATGAGCTATTTTTTTTTTTTTAAAGCCCGATGGCTTATGCTCCTTTTCTTTGCCAGACATACCTACTGTCGACACACTCAAAACACATAAGGAAGGAAAGGGGGGGGAGCTCTAATTTAAACGCTCTAAGAGATAGGGCAAAGGCCCTCTAACACAAACGGGCCTAGCCCACCAAACAGAAGGGATTACCACAACAATTCAAAGGTACAACAACAATCAACCACAAATGAACAACCAGAATAGCTATTAAAATAGCTGTTTGAGAATAAATTCTAAGCTAACTGTCAAAAAAGCGACCAAAAAGGCCAAAAAGGAAGGGTACTTAGCCACAGCCAAGTCGAGACCACGTCGTTACTCTAGGAGCGGCAAATGAGATCTGGGGGTTTGGGCATGGTGCATCCTGGGATAAGGGGGTTGGCCCAGCCAATAAGAGACTTCATGCTAGTGTATCGGCCAAGTCAGAGCCGATTCTCGGCTCCGAGCCTATCAGTTATGAATGTAGGTGAGATAGGATCGCATTACATCATATTATTCTTTCAAATTTCTAACTTTTTTAAGAGCCTAGAAATGGTATAAAAAGCAATAGCTGTGCTACACTTAAAGCCAACATAATTAGTAACACTGCTTATAAATGTACTTGATAATATCTACATTGGCAATCTTGCAGTATAATGTAAGAGATTTAACTGTTAAAAATTATGTTTAAGGAGAGAAAATTAAGTAATCCCCTCCCTGTAAAATGGGTATAGCCCTCCAGTACACCATACCTTTACATATTTATATTTTGTTACCCTGACTGTCTAGATAGAGGCTAATTTTCAGATGAGGTTCGTGCAGAAAAGCTACTTAAAATTGAAGTTACAACTCAAACTGTGAAAGTACAAAGTACAACTGCACTTCTTAAGAAACTGTATGCAAATATGTACCCAAGGGTAATAAAAAACTGAGGTATGTATAAAGGGATATAGCTGTTTTAAGTACAGCTGCTTTTGGAAATAAAATACAGTTGTAATTTACTCTTGAATTCTAGCATGTTGCTACTACTTTTAGTATCCTTAGGTAATTTATTCCACATTCAGCAACACATCTGTAAAATAGGGCAACTCCATATAAGTTGTAGTTCCCATCTGTGTTGTCACATGTCCACCTGAGGATCATAGACTTTAAGCGGAAGAAGTAAACCATTCCAAAAATAACTTGTTACAATTGCATGCTGATAGGATGTAAGAAGTTTAATAAATGTAATGAGTGAGCTTACATTTAAATGATTTAAGTTCTAATAGAGTAAGGCTCTTAAACGGGTCGTACTGATGCATCTTTGCCAGAACACAGAAAGCAGATATCATGAATCTGACATAAACCTTTTCTATTTTTGTGGTATTTCCTACTGTAAGAAGCAAAGACCATAAACAATTTTGAGAACCGGAGAGATGCCACATAGAATTCCTGAACACAATACAAGCAGCCAAGCATCAGATACACTTTTATAAAGTATAGTTAGTATGCTTTTCTACTGATGAAGAACTGTGAAATATAACACCTAGGTACTTAATTCTACCTATAATGTATCTGAATATTGCATCAGTGTTTCCATTATCAGAAAAAATAACTTAGTAAAGTAAGTGATGGGAGAGAGAATGACTGTTGCAGATTAGGGCAGATTTACATTTATTAGCATTTAGTAATAGGCAGGATTCACTACAACAGGATTCAAGCCTACAGAATCTGTGCATAAGTTTACTCTAGACAATGGTATGTGACCTGTGTCTATAAAGCCAAGAAGTATCATAAATCTACTGATTAACTATTAGGTCATGACACTGCAAAGCTAGACTCTTAACATACATTCTAACCTATAAGGGTTCAAAGTTCAATCATTATTGACATCTGGTCACTGTTTGGGTGGTGTGTGCTTTTTCTCCCTATGTGTGTGTGTGTGTGTGTGTGTGTGTGTGTGTGTGTGTGTGTAGGGGAGTGTTGCAAGTACTTTGGTTTTCTCTAACCTGCTGAAAACATGCTTGTTGACTAGTTATACTAATGTGTGTGTGTGTGTATATGTGTTATTCTGCAGGCCATGAGGAACAGTTTTAACTGAGAACCCCTTCCTGAATCCATGCTGAAACTCTTATTTGACCAAATTAACTGAATGACCTGCTTATCTTCAGCATTTTTGCCAAGGTGCTCAGTACTGCTATAAACCTGTAGTTATTTGCTCCAAATTGTACCTTTGTGTAGATGTATTAGAGAGGCTTCATTTTACAGTGATGGAACATTATATTGTCGTATACTTTCAATGGATAGTAACTGACCTCTGCCAATTTAATGAATTTAGGTAAGATAAGGTCACAGCTTTGTGAACCTGAGCCTTTAGATATGGACACCAGTTGAGTAATAGAACACAGATTCACTGGTTTTAAAGAGAAGTCAGTGCCAAGAGTTATGTACCTTACTAGTGCCTATATTGGGTTAGTATAGAGGAGCAGGTATAGATTTTCAAAATAGTTCTCAAAAAATATTACGATATTAAGTTCATCAGGACAAGTTGGGGAGGGTTAGTCCTTACCAAGACTTGATCTCAAACTTATTTTTTTAAAATACGTATCCTTTTTCTTAGCTATGAAATACAGTGCTATTCAGAACAAACTCATGCAAAGTTCAGGCAAAGTTCAGCAAACTGTAGAAAAAGCATTTACAAATAGGTGGATGTTTCAAATGTGAGGGAGTTTCTAAATCGTAAGTAAGAAAAAAATATGCTTCTCTGGGGACTGAACTCTTTCTCCTTAATGCTGTAATGATACTGTTAGCCCGCTGAGATTTCAGACACAAGAAAACCTTGCAGTCTCCATAGCAAACATTTTCATTTAATATCCGCCAGTGTGGATTACTGTTTTCTCTTCCTCCACCCATTACACTGCAGAGGCTTCCTGTTCAGATCGCTTTGGCTTTTCGTAGTCACTCGTCCTGTTTGTATACCTCTCAACATCTCCGCACAAGAATTTTATTTATTGAGACTTGTTTACCAGGAAACTCTGACTGGGTAGTAAATAAGCATTTTCATGAGAGACTTAGGGAGAACAGCTCCTGAGAGTATAACAACATCAAAAAAAAAAACAACAGTACTATATGTATGCAATTAAAAACATAGAAACATAAAAACTGACAGTGACATGAATAGGATACAAAAATGCAAGAGCAGCCACCAATGATATAATAACAAATATGACATGTATAGCAATGAGTATACAAACATGTAAGAACTATAACCTATTGCACTAGGAAATAAGAAAAAAAAAACTATATCAAATAGAAGATAATTCTGGACAAAGTAAAACATAATGAGACACAAAGACCCAAAATCAGGGATATAGCATGCATTTTCTGAAAGATATGAATCCAAAACTCAAATGTCTGTCATTGTTTATTGACTTCAGTCATCAATGATTTGCAAGAAAACTACAATTTTTATGATGTTCAGACCAAAAATGTTTGGGTACTCAAGGAAGTGGGGCTGTTTTAAAATGATGAGCCTGATATGGCCATATCAGCACAAAAAGTATACATTTGACATAGTGCCATTGTTTTATCTAGTCACTGGTTAATAAAAAGTTTGAATATTTTCTATAGCATTTGAAGGTACTTCAAAAAAGACCATAACCTCCACTTCATTATAAATGTTCTCCCATTCCAATGTGAACAGGTTCTTTCACATTCCTCACTGAGGCATGGTTCCCTGTACATTGTTGGCCTCCGCGTTTCCTCATCCTTTTATGAATAACATCCAGATGATGAATGAATGCAATTACAAACTTGTAAGTCTGACCAGCCTCATGTGCAAAGCAATAAAAAGACTAATCATGGAATTAATCAATCAGGACATACGGAACCTCCAGACTCTGGACCTGTCTCAGTTTGGATTTGTCAAAGGGCCGGTCATGCTTACTCAACCTAGTGGATTTTTTTGAAAAGGTCACCAAAGCAATAGATGAAGACAAAATGGTACACACCATTTACCTTGGCCTGGCCAAAGCTTTTGACACAATTCCACATTCAGGCATAGTAGAAAAGTTAAATAAACTGGGAATAAACTCCTATGTCACTCGCTAGACTGCCAACCGGCTCACAGGCAGGATACAGATAATCAAAATAAGGCAAGTTACCTCCACAAAGAGACAAGTCGCCAGTGAAGTCCCCCAGGGTTCTGCGTTGGGACCTCTCCTGTTTGACATCTACTTTTCTGAAGTAAAAGTACATACCAAAGAGTTCTAGCTTACTAAGTTTGCAGATGACAAGCTAGGTGCAGTCATTAAATCCTCAAATGACTTTACCATCCCGCAGGATGATTTTTGTCTCAAACAAATAACTGGTGCCAAAACAACTTGATGACTTTACTAAAGTTTTAAACCTGAGTTTCCAACAGTTAAATGACAGTTATATTTCAACAAGATCAGTAATCATACAAATGTTTTATTTCTTTGACAGCTATATTAAATACATGGAATTGTGTAAAACTGGATTTAGCACATTTTTAAAAAAATTATAACAGTAATTTTTTTAACTTCCAATTTGTCAAGATATGAAATCACAAGTATAATAGTTAATTGGCACCATATTCTCAAGATATGTGGGCTTATATCAAAAGCCACTCAGCTTCCTTTACTGTGAAAAACTTTAGTGTATCACCATTCAGTGGGTCACATGGTACTTTTCTCCTAGTACCACAAATTACATGGGATGAGGAATAAACACTCTAAATAACATGATAGAAATAGAGTCCTTGCACTGCAATTTATGTAAGATGCAATAACACATGACAGAATAAAACAGCATTTTGAGTACATGGCATCAGATGGTACAATTGTTAAGTGTTCAGAGCCCAAATCCAAGAATTCCTTATGGGTCTTGTTAGTTTTCTAAACCTCCTATTGTATAGTGGTTTGCACATTACATAATCTATAAATTTAAAACTATGCATACTACCTACTATTGTTATGGTCACTTCTTTTATGAGCATATCATTCCCTGTACTAATTAAACATTTCTAGTTACAGACAATCTTCCTATACTGAAAGGATAAAAACATGAATTTAACATCTCAGTTTTCTAAAATGCACTCATAAAAGTATCCTAAACTAGGCACATGTACTCAAATGGCTTTCAGAGAAATAATACATTAAAATGGCACATTGCTATCAACCTCTGCTTTAAAGTACAGAGAACAAAAATCTGTAACTGTCGTATATAGTAGCCAAAGTACATTTAAGACACTACAAAATGGCTGAAAATGTTTCCTTTACTGGGAAAGCATCATAAAAATGCTGTTATATTAAACACCTAAGTTAGTTTGCTGTAGGTTATAATATATAGGTAAAACAATTTTGTGCAATTGTGCAATAACCGCCTAATATATCTTAATTGTATATCAGCAATATAATCGCCTTCTATAATCGCTTCGTTATTACACAGTTAAGATGCCTTATCATACTCCTACATTAAGTTGCCAAAATAAGCCAATGCACTCTTGGAATAAGCAGTTAAGATACAATAAACTGTGACGGCACCCACATTGGAATTATTATATGGGTATGTAAACAGCTGAGACACCTTGTTCTGCCTGGGCCTCATGCACTTAATGTACCTTCCAATTATTAAATAACTAAGATACTTACTACAACTTCATATTTAGTACAGATTCCTTTCTCCATTTAAACACTTACCATACCTTAACACACCGATACATTAACTAAGCAAGATTTTCTGCTATACCAGTGATACTGCGTACTTTAGATACTGTTTCACACTTAGACATTACATAGCAAATCTATCCTACTATATTTTCACACCAAGCTGTTAACATAACTTTTGGTACTTGCACTCTATATTTCAAACAGCTATGACACTTTCTCGTACCTGTATATCAAACATTTACAATAACGTAACCATACTTGTAAGCTAAACATATACAACAATTTCCTTTACTTGTAAATTAAGAGCAGTTTAAGATATTTTAATATACGTACATATTAAACAGCTAAATAGCGCACAGTACTTATATACTAAACAGATATTAGTTGAAGGGGTCTTCTACACAAGTAATTTCCCAATACAATACTAGATAAGAGATATTGTCTCTGCCCAAGGTTTTTCTAGCAAGGACTACCCAGGTCCAGAAGAGAAGCCGAGGCAATCTCTGGCAGAAATCTATGGTTTTCCCATCCAGTCATCCAGGTTGCACTTAAACAGGGTCATGTCCCGCACTGTGTGATCTTCCTCTCTGTAGTCTGTTTTTAAAAGGTGCCCACACTTGAATCCTAAAAACATACACCTCTCTAAGTACTCACACAGTTAGAGGACCAGTGACCAAAACTTTCACAGACACTATCATGCAGGTCCAGTGCAAGACTTCTCTGAGTCAGTACAGCCAGTGTTTCTGCCTTACTACCAAGTGAAGAAGATGACAAAAGCTTGAATCCTATCTCATCATCCAAGGACTGGAAAAGATGGAATATGGATCTCTATAAGGTGCAGTAAAATGTCAATCACAGAATATCAAGGATAAGCAAGATAAGTACATGTCATGGATACGGAGACTAAGATTAAGACCACTACCACCATCTCTACCACTCAGTCCACTGTGGCCACAATCAACTCTGATTCCTCTATTTCTAATCCATAGTCTAATAACAAATTAAAGAGAAGCAAGTTGTTCTCAGATGTTGCTGAGGTGGAATAGATGGGCAATTTCTTGGCACCTCCTCTTGGACCAGTTCCTTGGTGAATTTCTCCATCTTATCATGCACCCCTGGGGAACAACTGTTGCATAAAAAGGCTCTGATCTTAAGTCCTGGTTCATAAAATAAGTCACTTGTAGTCTGGGCTAAAAGTCTTCATAGAATGACAGATACGTTGGAATTCAAGCTAACTGGATGGTCTCTGGCACCTCAATCATATTACTGGCCACACACTAGTGTCAGTTAAAAGCTCCTTTCTATGCCTCCTCTTTGGCAGTAAGTGAGTCTATGAATATTTTCACACCAGTATTAGATTCTGATAGTTAAACGACTAGAAGCAGACAGCTAAGTAGACATACAAAGGCAACATTCAGCAAATGCAGCTACAGACTGAAGTTCCAAGACAGATCTTCCTGCCCCCGTGCTGTTGAGCAGCCCCTTTTTGGCATATGCCTCTGTCTAATGCATGCCAAACTTCTTCTAGGCCTGGTGTTTTTCTGATGAATACTAGTCTTCCATCAAGTGCAGGAACAATATTTTTACTTCAGCCTCCTCACAATACTTAATTTCTGAGGCAGAATCCATCTATTAGAAAAAGAAAAGGTGCAAGTTTTCTTTCTCTGCCAGGTCTTCTCCTCAGGGATCTCACTTTTGGGTACACCTTGAGAAGAGGGGGTGACTGGGTTGGCAGTAAGCACATAAGTCTAAAGTTCTGACTTGTTAAGTGAGCTGTTTCCTGTGCCAAGAGCACAGGGTTTGAACCTTCCTTCCTTCATTTGCCTACCGTGTGTCATTCAGTAAGCCACTTAACCAGACAGTGCTTTGGGGCAACTGGGAATATGAGCTAGGCTCCCTAGTATCGAGCCATAAACCTATAATGGTCACTCTAGAATGGTCTTTTTCATCCTTGCCCTTGTCCAATAGGAGCCGCTGTGACAAGTTGAAGCTCGGATTATGTGCTGTTCACATGCTAAGTGATCCCTCCAACAAAATCAGTCCTCAAGGATATTGATTTTTACTGCCGCCTGGCTTAAGTCCACATGCACCCATAACAGCAAATTGTCTCCCTTGCCTTTTGCTGGGTGTGGTTAAAAGTCATAAGAAGCACAAAACAGTGACTTCTTTTTATGACTTGCCTTCTTAATATAGGTCACAGAGATCACAACATTAAGCCAATTTGTCACCAGTCAAGAAGTTTAAGACCATAGTTCATTCTGAGAAACATGCATACTCATTTGCCATTCTGAGATTGCATTTCTGAAACTGGCTTGTAATCTAGTATATGTCCAGTCTACTGGAAAAGAACATTCAGAAAGATTTTTCTTTTTAGGAGTCCCCAAAATACTCAACTGTGGAGATGCTCCTTAATACAGCACTCAAAGTCAACTTTCATGATGCATCTGATGGGGTGAACCTAGGACTTCTTTTACTTGCAACTGCCTGCGCATGATCACATGATCACATCCATTCTCTCTTCATGAGGAAGTAAAGCATTAGTTCCTAAAGAAGGGGGAAGATTGTACCCACCCCAGAGGCAAATATATCACTGCAGAGTGCACAAAACTTGATTCTTCCTTAAGCAGAAAAAAGTTGCTCATCCCCAATAATACACCCAAGTGTAAAACTATCTCCTAACCCTGAGGTCCTCCTGCAGAACTTCTAGGTGATCCTTAAGACCGAGGTGGGAAGTTTCAAAGCCCCCACGCTAAAGGATAATGATGTCCAAGCTGCAAAATCCTTTACTAATGCACTCTATGGGCACCTACAAGAATGCATGGATCGTGCTATCCCAAACAAAACCAAGACTCACTCCTCCAAGAAAAGGAAACCAGTCTGGTGAACCCCTGCCATAAACAAGCTATACAATAGGAGGAAACTAGTACAGAAAAGAGTAAAATCCCAAGAAGGGAAGACATCCCTGATCAGTATCAGCAAGAAACTACATTCCCTCATAAAATCATCCAAGGCTAGCTTCGAAAGAAAAATTGCTATGGACTCCAAAGATAACCACAAGGCATTCTTTAGCTATGTCAAGAATCTAAGTGGCAATTCTCAGATCTGCTCAGAGTTAGTGCAGAATGGCACAAAATACACTGAACCGACCGATATAGCCAACATCCTGGCAGACAGGTCCAGTGCAAACTTCACCCCCCTCTCACCCCCAAAAGGACCCATAACTATACCAGAAGAATGTAGTGCCCCTGAAATCACAGTCACTCAGGTTAAAACAGCCCTCCCCAAAGCCAAAAACACAGCATCAATGGGACCGGATGGTGTCCCAAGCTCCGTCCTACATGAGCTCAAAGATGAACTAACCCCTCACCTAAACACACAGTTTAAACTCAGCCTCTCCACAGGCTATGTGCCCACAGAGTGACGCACAGCAACAGTTATTCCACTCCACAAAGGTGGAGCCACAACAGACCCTGGGAACTATCGTCCTATAAGCCTGACTAGCTTGGTCTGCAAAGCTATGGCATGCACCATCATGGATCTCATTAGCAGAGACATTGGAATCCTCCAAACACTGGACCCTACCCAGGTCAGCTTTGTTAAGGGCAGATCATGCCTCCTAAACCTGGTGGACTTCTTTGACACAGTTACCAAGGCTATAGACAAGGGAAAGGTGGTCCACACAGCCTACCTAGACCTCGCAAAGGCCTTCGACACCATTCCCCACTCAGGTATTATAGACAAGCTCACCAGCCTGAACATAAACCCCTACATCACGAGATGGGTTGCCAACTGTCTCATGGACAGAACCCACATGGTAAGAGTTGCGGGAGCTAGATCTGACTCTAAACCGGTTACAAGTGGCGTTCCCCAGGGCTCAGTCCTAGGACCCCTCCTGTTCGGCATATACTTCTCAGAGGTACAGGCAAGCACAGGAGGACTATGGCTGACGAAGTTCGCAGCCGACTGCAAACTAGGGGCTATAACTGACTCTCCGGCTGACACAGACATCCTCCAAAAGGGTCTCACTGAGACAGATACCTGGTGTCAAAACCATGGCCTCAAGCTAAATGCCAAAAAGTGCATAGTCATCCCTTTTGGAAAAAAACAAAGTACCCACAAACTACCACATAGGTGGTAGCCCCCTAAATACAGAAGACATAATAAGGGATCTGGGGACCCAAGTAGATAGTAACCTCTCCTTTGATAATCACATTGCCAAAGTGGTTAGAAAATTCTTCTATGTGGCCCACCTAATCACAAAAGGGTTTGCATCCAGATTGAAAGAGGTCTTTGGGCCCCTCTACATATCACTCATCAGACCCATCATAGAATACAATGCCCCATTTGGGATGTACCTTACAAGACACCTGCAATAACTGGAAAGACCACAGAAGTACCTCATCAAGAGGATCACTGGCCTCAAGCAGATGCCCTATGCAGCTTGACTGAAGAAACTCCAGCTGTACTCGGTTGCATACCGCTTACTCAGAGGTGATCTCTGCCTGACATACAAGGCCATGTCCAACCCAGAATTGATGGACATGCTCCACCTAAAGAAAACTATATCCCCTTGAGCCACATGCTCCGGGGAGCTAAACCTCACCACAACAATAAATAGGACGTTTTGGAGGGATAGATTCCTGTCCCAGAGACTTCCCCTGCTCTGGAACAAGATTCCAATCTACACTAGGCAGAGCTCCTCACTAACCCTCTTCAAGAGAAACCTTGACGAGTGGATGGGAAACAGAAAGTTTACCCTGGGGATCACTGCAGTGGCTCTGCTGGACAGAGGCACAGGGAACTAATCTGGGGGGGGGGGCGAAAGCCAACACATTCCAGCTAGGCTTATAAATGCCTTCGGGCACATAGCCTAGTACCTACCTATGAACCTATGTTGAATCTTCAGCTGTAATCTCTCAGCAGCCCTGACTACATCATCCCAGTGTCGTGCCTCCCTGGAGGGGATGATGTCAGGATGCTACCAGGCAGTGACTATTTTGGCTCTTCCTAGCATAGGAGTCAATAAGCCATGATTCCTGGGGTTCTGAATGTGCTTCCCAGAGGTCATATTCTGGAAATAGTTTTGTACCCCCTTTTTTGCATCCAAGAGGGACTATGGAAACAGTGCCCCCCCCCGGGGGGATGGAAAAAGATGATTCACTCTAGTGTGGCCGGTGAGAGGGTGTCCTTGTGAGAATGGAGAAAATGATTTGCGACAGACTAGTCCTTAGGTCAACAAGTCAGGAAGACTGCATTCCATCCTGGATCTCACTATAACTTCAATATATTCATAAGTTCATGAAGTTTCATATTGTCATCCTCCAAGGCAAATGAACCTTTCTTTTCAGTGAATATGGTGTTGCTGGACATGATCTCTGCTACTGCACTTACAGGTTTAAAATCCACATAAAATATTCCTTTGCTTTGCCATGGAATCTCATAAATTCCATTACAGGCTGCTGTCTTTGACCTTCACCCATGACAACGCCTACATGTCTGACTTTGTTCACCACTTAAATGTATTGCTGGGATCTCCTGGCAATCTCATTCCTTCATAACTACCTTGTGGTTACCTCATCTCAGACATTTCTCCTGGAAGGGTTCCAGTGATCTGCAAAGATGCAGATCTTGGACATATCTATTATCTTGGAGATGCCTTTGGATGCAGACCAGACCACACCATTTACAGCTACCATCCTTGATTCATCTTGTTGCAATGCTTTTCTTCCCTTAAAATGTAGGGTCTATTTTAATACATCAAATCACTTCTTTGTTGATCCACTATTCATCGAGACAACATTGCTGAATTCTCGCTACATCAAGTGATGATATCATCAAAAATCATGGCCAGCCAGTAGCATGAACCAGTAGTGTGAGCAAATAAAACACCCTACTTGTTTTTCGATGATGGTGTCACTCGATGCAGCAAGAATTCAGCGATGTCATCTCAAAGAATGGTGGTTTGACAACATGATGATCTGATGTATTAAAATAGATCCAAAAAGTACAAAGAAGATAAAGGGATACACCCTCGTAGCTTCTCTGGAGAAGAGAATGTAAGCATGGAGCCCTCTATGACTGTAGGACCTCATGGCACAAAACCAAACTCATGGTCTCCTATGTGAAGTTTTGAAGAAAGATGCTGCACTGTTTTGTTCAATGTAAGTTACTCTAATGTCTACACTCTCTGTCAGACACATAGGTTGTCTCAGACCTTTACTGCCACTCCTTTTTTCTATCAATCATTTCCAGTAGGGGCTTCCTCTTGTCCCTTCTTCTCCAAGACTGGTCATGACTTTGGATGCTTCTCTGGAAGGATAGGAAGCCTGTCTGGGTCTACACTTGATTCAGGGTTGCTGAAGTATCCTGGACATGTAAGACCATGCATTATCTTGGAGCTTCAGGATGTGCTCCTAGCTGTCCAACCGCTGGAGAATCACTCCAGTTCATAACTTTTGTTCATTCACTTAAATGGTGAAGCAGTAGTACTGTATATGTTGGGAGACTCATTATTTCTCATTTTTAGGAAGCTATCTGGGCATTTATTTTTGTCAATGCTTCACAAATGTCTTTGCAAACTCCATCAGCTGTTTTGCCAGCTGACTTTTGGATCATAGTATGAAGATGTCAAGCCTGAAGTCTGTCTTCCAAAAGTGAGGCCAGCAGGAGGGAGACCTGCCTTGCCTCAAGAGAAGACAAAGACCTCCTTAATTTATACTTTTTCTTTAGGACAGATGTGTTTTATACAGCTTTTTTCTAACTTCAAATCTTTTGATTTATAAGTGAGGCCTATTTCTGGCCCACCTAGTGTTATAGTAAGTTAATTTTTAGGTATTAATTTAGTTGTGTATGCTCTGACAAAACTGTTTAAGAAAGTTTTTTTTTTTAATTTCATTGCATTTAACTCTATAATTTAGTAGCTATTTAAGTCAGTTTGAAAATTAATTTGAACTTTTTCTTTAATGACACATTTTAAGAGTGATTTATTGCAACTTCATGGTTTGTAATATTACTCTGTTTTTCCTTTGCATTTGTAAAGTACTTTGATTTAACTTTGACACTGGTGGGAAGTGAATACATTGTCTCCCAAATAGCACTGGCTATTTGTTTTTATGTTCGCCCTTCCCTTTATGTTCCACATTCTGCCCAATATATGGATATTTAAGTCCAGGCTCTTCCTGATCATTTTCTTATTCTCAACTGACTTTTTCTTCATATTCATTCAATTCTTTGCAAACTAGGTCCTGGTCCCAGTGAGTTCTGGAAATGATTACCCTTTATCCCTTAAATGGTGGACTACCCAAATTAATACTCCACATTGTGCCAAATTACTTTAATTATGGCCATGACAGTCACAGCGTCCTAATGAATCACAATATGGGTGAGCAGTACTTCTGCAGTAATACAGAACTTTTAACACTGTCCCCACCAGGAAGAGAGCTTACATCTTGTAATCTACACACATGGTGTGGTGTAGTTACAATCTGCCCTCTTGGTGCTGCTATGATACTATAAAGAGTGTTACATCTAAAAATCCAAAGGCAGTGCTTTACATCTGCATTTATCTGGGTACAGTTCAACGATATGGGGGACCAGTCATAAATTCTGAAATTATGAACATCGCAGGCAACTTTAAACATAAATGAATGCCATGTCTGATTTAAAATAAAATCACATTTCCAATCATCTGCATTTTATTTACAAGTCAACAAACAAGCATTTCTGTATCCTATCCACTATTATGCATTCTGCTACTCTCTAAAGGGAAGAAATTACAGCTCTTATTCACATCAGGGATTGGGGGATTAGATTACGTCCTTTACTGTTGTTGCAAGGATGTACACATTGCAACACTGTATCTGTCCATTCATTTCATGTCTGCAGTGTAGGATGTCCACTCTGCCACTGTTCCTGTTCTGTTTTGTAGTCCTGTTGACACTCTCTTGGTCTTACGCATTAGGCAGTCCAGCAGCGGACAGTCTCTACCCCACCACTAGGACAGAGGAGTGGGTGTCTATTCTGTTAAGCTTATCTCCATCTTGCTAGGACCCAGAATGTAAGGTGAACATTGTTGCTGGATTCACAGATATTAAAAAAAAAAGAAACAAACAAACAAACAACTTTGGTACTTTGGCATCAATGTTTTTTTTTTTTTTGCCTTCCCCATTTACATTTTTCTAACACCAAAAACACACACTTGAGTACTACTAGGTGTCTGCCTTGTGATCTACCTGACTTAGCGCCCAACAGGTGATGGTTGCAGATACCACCACGTTTTTCATGGTTTGTTTACTCCATACATATCTCCCGTTGGCAGGGGTGGAGAAAGAGATAAAGGAATTCTTAACAGAATGAATATCATTAGATCCTAAATACACAGAGGAGGAAAAGACTGGCACTGAAGCCATATCCTCAACCTCTGATATTTCCCTTCATTTTTCCACAAGGGGAATGAAAGGAAATGCAGCCACATTGTTGCTTCTCATGCATGACGTGGTTCTATCCTGAAGAGGTCTGTCGCATTTTCCTACAAACCTTCTGTAGCTGTCAATACTTATCTGCCCTCCTGTCCAGCTAAATGTCACTCCCACATCTGGTTCCCCTCAAGTATTAAGCTACCAGTTCAATACCCACATCCCTCAGGTTGAAAAGCCTCTCCAGATTCTATACTTCTCCAACCTTCATGGTTGAAGGCTACACACAATTCTTCCGCTGTGTTTAACACAGTGAACCTCAAGCCCAGTTCTGCATTTGGCTCACAGTCAGATATTGAACCTCAAAAAATGTTTCCTGAAGTAGTGCCCTGCAAATTAGTTTGTGTTTATGTGTTTTTTTAACAAGCCTTAGTTTTACAGTTACCTAATTCACACGTTGCTGATAATGCCCACTCTAGGGAATGTACTCACACCACAGTTTTGGTACTTATTTGGTGGTCAGTGATTGTCCACGCTGAACCTTTTGTTTCATGTGGAAAAGAATGCCATTCCTAAGAAATGCATTAATCAGATTACCCCTATGCACCTGGTGGTGGGTTAACTATTACTTACACAGGTGCATAATCCTATATAGAGGTGCACATATGAATAAAGAGTATAGCTAAATAAAACTATAAAATATGGAGCTATTCTGGCTTGATGGTGAATGTATTCTTAAGAACAGAGAAGAACTCAGCTATGGTATTGCCAGTAATATTCATATTTTTTCTTCCAAGGTGACAACATAAATCAGCCACTTTCACTTTTATTATACTTAAAACATGCACGTTAGAATCAGGGAAAAGTTCAGTAGTTAAAATGTTCAAAAATGCATCCTTGAAGATTCTACATAATGTAAATGCTGAACTGCTCATTGGATTGTCAAGCAGTCAGACATACAGAGTAGGAATTCACTAAAGAACTGGCACATCCCTTCATTAGCATTTCACATTGACTTTTTAGTTCACTTTTTCCTTAGGTACACTGTGTTGTTTCACACAGTCTAAATCATTCTGCAGAAGGTGATTTCAACGTCTGCAAAAGGTGCCCACCTTATACAAAGCTGTTAGTAATCTCAATACAATACATCAAAATGGAAGGATAGCATACTGCCTGCAAGCAATGCAGATATATTCTTAACAGAAACAAATTATAAGCATGAGGCAGAAAGGAAATGTTTTGACCACCGCAGCAGAGGTATTCTGTTACTGCCTTATAAACGGCTTTATGAAGCAATCAGAACAATGAACTGCCTTATTTGTAACATGTTTCTGGTAAGAGCAATTTTGTAACCATTCACAGGATCATTTGCTAATACAATCTTAACAAATATTCACAGTGCAAAATAGTTTAAAACTTTACAAACCATACACTTATGAAATACTGTAAAACAGCTACCCACAAAGAACTTGTTTAAAAATGTGGTGAATCCTTGGGGTAAAAAGTCTTGCATCAGCTTAATCTAGCTATTTATATTCATGTCTGTCACTACAGAAAATGGTATACTTAGTAGAGCTGGTACAGAAAAAGTATCGAACAAATAACCACAGAGTCACATAGTCACATCAGCTCAGGCAGACTGCACTGAACATTAACTAGTTCTTCATCTGCCGTCATTTTCTAATGCCTATATGTGTTTCTATGATAATATTTTTTTCTGTTATTAGCGTATTTTAACTTTTTTTTTAATAAAACAAAAAATAAAAAAAAACACAAAATTTTGCTGGCTGACAGAGACCACCTGTTTATGCATTACACATGCCTAAACAGATAATATGACACACATTCTTTTTTCTGCTGAGAAAAATATGTTCTATGTGCTTGGATCATGTGTAAGGGGTTCTGACTTCACATTAATATATTCCCCTGAGATCTGCATTAAATGTAGGTGATAAATCGAGTGATACATTTAGTGAACTTTACATACATCCTGAGGTACCACATGGCACAAATACAACAGTGGCAAAACTTGAGGGGGTTTCTTAAAGTATCTAATGCAAAAAGATTTTGTGCAAAACCCTATTAGACATACAAAACCCATTTGATTTGATACAATTAATACAAATAATTTTTCTCATAGCAAAAAAGATATAAAAATAAAAAAAAATCTTCCCTGAAAGGTACTATGGAGCTTTAGAAATTTTCTTGTAAATATTTTTAGCACCTGTTAAAATAAGTAGAAAGTGTCTTTATGCCTTTCAAGTGACCTTGCTTCTTTCTTATGAACTCCATCAATTTTAAGCAAGAACTAATTTAGCACCAGTTTCTAGTAGCAGGGAAGAGTTCAAACGATGAATATGCCACAGGTAAAACCCGATGTGCCAACAGCATGCTTACCATTCTAACGTAGACAAGTTGTAACTAGAAGTAAAACCCCAGTTTCATTAAACAAAAAAGAGCCCCTCATTAAACACGTTCATTAAAAAGAACACTGTGCCACATGCTACTGCATTTAAATGAAAAAATGTACATAAACAATGCGTGCCAGGCACAGTCTGTTGAATTAAACATCATCAAACATAATCTCTTCTAAAGTGTGCAAGTTTCTCTCTCTCTCTCTCTCTCTCTCATAGTAATTGTGATCATGTGAACCACAACTTCACCATTTTGAACTGTTTTCTGATTATGTATGAATGTTAGAAGGGTGTTTTTCTTTTCTCTTTCTCTTCCTTTCTGGTCTGTCTAACAAAGTTAACAACACAGCCATCCTTCTCCAACTTTCCTTTCCATGTTTGCTGTAGGGTTCCTAATAGCACAGCCTTCTCATGCTATTATAGCTGGTGGTATCTTTATTCCATAGCTTAACAGCAAGATGCGACAGTAACACCAGTATGACATAGTAACCATGGTAATGTTACTTGGCCCAAGCAGGTGTTAGCCTTCTGTCACCACCTGCTATCCACTTCCGTCACGGAGCTGAAGCTTAGGAATCAAGGTGCTCACTGCCAGGTGCTTCTCATGCATGACGTGGTTCTATCCTGAAGAGGTCTGTCGCATTTTCCTACAAACCTTCTGTAGCTGTCAATACTTATCTGCCCTCCTGTCCAGCTAAATGTCACTCCCACATCTGGTTCCCCTCAAGTATTAAGCTACCAGTTCAATACCCACATCCCTCAGGTTGAAAAGCCTCTCCAGATTCTATACTTCTCCAACCTTCATGGTTGAAGGCTACACACAATTCTTCCGCTGTGTTTAACACAGTGAACCTCAAGCCCAGTTCTGCATTTGGCTCACAGTCAGATATTGAACCTCAAAAAATGTTTCCTGAAGTAGTGCCCTGCAAATTTGTTTGTGTTTATGTGTTTTTAACAAGCCTTAGTTTTACAGTTACCTAATTCACACGTTGCTGATAATGCCCACTCTAGGGAATGTACTCACACCACAGTTTTGGTACTTATTTGGTGGTCAGTGATTGTCCACGCTGAACCTTTTGTTTCATGTGGAAAAGAATGCCATTCCTAAGAAATGCATTAATCAGATTACCCCTATGCACCTGGTGGTGGGTTAACTATTACTTACACAGGTGCATAATCCTATATAGAGGTGCACATATGAATAAAGAGTATAGCTAAATAAAACTATAAAATATGGAGCTATTCTGGCTTGATGGTGAATGTATTCTTAAGAACAGAGAAGAACTCAGCTATGGTATTGCCAGTAATATTCATATTTTTTCTTCCAAGGTGACAACATAAATCAGCCACTTTCACTTTTATTATACTTAAAACATGCACGTTAGAATCAGGGAAAAGTTCAGTAGTTAAAATGTTCAAAAATGCATCCTTGAAGATTCTACATAATGTAAATGCTGAACTGCTCATTGGATTGTCAAGCAGTCAGACATACAGAGTAGGAATTCACTAAAGAACTGGCACATCCCTTCATTAGCATTTCACATTGACTTTTTAGTTCACTTTTTCCTTAGGTACACTGTGTTGTTTCACACAGTCTAAATCATTCTGCAGAAGGTGATTTCAACGTCTGCAAAAGGTGCCCACCTTATACAAAGCTGTTAGTAATCTCAATACAATACATCAAAATGGAAGGATAGCATACTGCCTGCAAGCAATGCAGATATATTCTTAACAGAAACAAATTATAAGCATGAGGCAGAAAGGAAATGTTTTGACCACCGCAGCAGAGGTATTCTGTTACTGCCTTATAAACGGCTTTATGAAGCAATCAGAACAATGAACTGCCTTATTTGTAACATGTTTCTGGTAAGAGCAATTTTGTAACCATTCACAGGATCATTTGCTAATACAATCTTAACAAATATTCACAGTGCAAAATAGTTTAAAACTTTACAAACCATACACTTATGAAATACTGTAAAACAGCTACCCACAAAGAACTTGTTTAAAAATGTGGTGAATCCTTGGGGTAAAAAGTCTTGCATCAGCTTAATCTAGCTATTTATATTCATGTCTGTCACTACAGAAAATGGTATACTTAGTAGAGCTGGTACAGAAAAAGTATCGAACAAATAACCACAGAGTCACATAGTCACATCAGCTCAGGCAGACTGCACTGAACATTAACTAGTTCTTCATCTGCCGTCATTTTCTAATGCCTATATGTGTTTCTATGATAATATTTTTTTCTGTTATTAGCGTATTTTAACTTTTTTTTTAATAAAACAAAAAATAAAAAAAAACACAAAATTTTGCTGGCTGACAGAGACCACCTGTTTATGCATTACACATGCCTAAACAGATAATATGACACACATTCTTTTTTCTGCTGAGAAAAATATGTTCTATGTGCTTGGATCATGTGTAAGGGGTTCTGACTTCACATTAATATATTCCCCTGAGATCTGCATTAAATGTAGGTGATAAATCGAGTGATACATTTAGTGAACTTTACATACATCCTGAGGTACCACATGGCACAAATACAACAGTGGCAAAACTTGAGGGGGTTTCTTAAAGTATCTAATGCAAAAAGATTTTGTGCAAAACCCTATTAGACATACAAAACCCATTTGATTTGATACAATTAATACAAATAATTTTTCTCATAGCAAAAAAGATATAAAAATAAAAAAAAATCTTCCCTGAAAGGTACTATGGAGCTTTAGAAATTTTCTTGTAAATATTTTTAGCACCTGTTAAAATAAGTAGAAAGTGTCTTTATGCGCCTTTCAAGTGACCTTGCTTCTTTCTTATGAACTCCATCAATTTTAAGCAAGAACTAATTTAGCACCAGTTTCTAGTAGCAGGGAAGAGTTCAAACGATGAATATGCCACAGGTAAAACCCGATGTGCCAACAGCATGCTTACCATTCTAACGTAGACAAGTTGTAACTAGAAGTAAAACCCCAGTTTCATTAAACAAAAAAGAGCCCCTCATTAAACACGTTCATTAAAAAGAACACTGTGCCACATGCTACTGCATTTAAATGAAAAAATGTACATAAACAATGCGTGCCAGGCACAGTCTGTTGAATTAAACATCATCAAACATAATCTCTTCTAAAGTGTGCAAGTTTCTCTCTCTCTCTCTCTCTCATAGTAATTGTGATCATGTGAACCACAACTTCACCATTTTGAACTGTTTTCTGATTATGTATGAATGTTAGAAGGGTGTTTTTCTTTTCTCTTTCTCTTCCTTTCTGGTCTGTCTAACAAAGTTAACAACACAGCCATCCTTCTCCAACTTTCCTTTCCATGTTTGCTGTAGGGTTCCTAATAGCACAGCCTTCTCATGCTATTATAGCTGGTGGTATCTTTATTCCATAGCTTAACAGCAAGATGCGACAGTAACACCAGTATGACATAGTAACCATGGTAATGTTACTTCGTCCAAGCAGGTGTTAGCCTTCTGTCACCACCTGCTATCCACTTCCGTCACGGAGCTGAAGCTTAGGAATCAAGGTGCTCACTGCCACTGAGTCCCACCCAAAATGTTTCTCTTGCCCTGGTCTGGTTCCTCCTCCTACTTGAATTTACAAACACTGAACCTAAGCATTCATTTAGTACTTGTCGTGTCACTGTCCATGTTTATTCACCTAATTCCTGCTTTTTGAAACCTCTGTTTCATCCCTTGTCATGCTTTCTTTTAAATACCTATAAGAAATTACCCCCTTCTAAGTTCTTACTATATTTTATTTTCTTTACTATTAGCAGGACATATACAATTCCTGCTGCTTTTCCCACCATCTCTTGGTTTAGTTTGTACAGTTATCAGTCCTGGTCCTTGGGTTACCTTTTATTTCTTGAAGGTTAAACATTTTGTTTCCTCCACTGCGGCTGCCACTCTTTATAACTATAGTGTTTTTTTTTATTCTTGCACATAAGAATGTGGCTTCTGTGATGGCAGATCTGATGCCTCAAAAAGTGGCATGTTTCAGTGGGCCATTAACAATGTTTTACAGCACATGAGCTATTATGTTCGGGAAGAAGTCATGCAGTCCAAAAGCTCAGGCAGTATTTTGTGACCATTTGTGATACTCAATTAAAAGATAATAAATTATTACTTATTTATTTTACTGTTTTTTTTTTTTTTGCATCTCAGCTGCAAGAAACATTTGTTTAAATATAAAGAAAAAGTTAATGTAGAAACTTACTCTCAGCTGTTCTAAATGCCTTGGCATTGTACTGTTATAGCATCTTTAGAAGTCATATCATTTTGTGACAACAAATTAAATTCAAGCGGGACCTTCCTATGCATTCTTTGATTAAGGCATCATGACGTGTAACACCACAGATTCCTGTCCCAGAGACTTCCCATGCTTTGGAACAAGATTCCAATCTACATTAGGCAGAGCTCCTCGCTAACACTCTTCAAGAGAAACCTTGACGAGTGGATGGGAAACTAAGTTTGCCCCAGGGATCACTTCAGTGGCTCTGTTGGACAGAGGCATAGGGAACTAATCTAAGAGGGCGGCGAAAGCCAACACATTCTGGCTAGGCTTATAAATGCCTTCGGGCAGATAGCCTAGTACCCATGTGAACCTATGAACCTATAACAGCAATAAAAAGGGACTGTAGAACAATTATAATGGCATGGTTCTGAGAATTCAAAGTTAAATAAATATACTCACAGCAAGATAATCACATCAGGCTAATCTGGTGGCAGTAATCGGTTTCCACAAAAAATGGATGCAGTGAGGCTGTACTTGATGCTAGTTATCTCGTTGACAGCAGACCTTCAGTGCACCTTCCCAGAGAAGACTTCGGAACATTTCTACTCTGCCTAACAGGGTAGGAAAGTCACATTGGTTTAGGAAAAGGATAAGTCCGATAACAGGGGTCATGCTAAATGAAGGCTAGTCAGGAGAAATAAGAAGGCACTGCACCATACTATATAGATCAGTTCTGGAGTGACTCTGATCTGTGGTGACATAATACACTGACGTATGCCTCCCTGCATATTAAAACTAAGAGTTGAAACATAGCAGATGCTGTAGGAAGTGCTGATAAAGGTGAGATAAAACATATAAAAAGAAAGTATAGTTCAAAATGTAAGAGTTTATATTTACTGTGAAAACGTATTAAGTTTCAGTTATGTATATGGACTACCAGAACAAAGGTGAGGGTTGCATGAATGGCAGGAGGCAGTTGTGAAACTGGAAAAGAAACTAGCATAGGGTTACCACCTGTCCCACTTTGAGAGGGACAGTCCCTCTTTGGGCAGTTGTGTCCTGCAAAATATTGAGAAAATGGCAAATGTCCTGAGATTTTAGGACAAAATTATTTTCTATATTGTATGTAATAGTTGCATAAAACTGTTATTCTGTACCTGAAACACCTAAATGTTATACAAAACAGAATAAGGAACAAAAATGCTACAAGAATAAACTTTTATTCAGGCAAACAACTGAAGTTCTGTCCTTTGTACTGGCTGTGGGTATGTTTTGCCCTGCAAAATCTGATGTTTGTAGCACAAATGTCCCACTTTGGCCATTTGGAAAGGTGGCAACCCTAAACTAGCAGTCAAGTTATCTGATGACCAAATGGTAGTTATCATATTTAAAGTTGTGAGGGACACAGAGGATAGCAGGTTGCATAGGGGTGCTCTCTGATAACTAAATTATGGTTACTGTACTTAAAGTTGTGGGGGACAGAAATGACAGTAGGCAGCATAGGGGTGCTATCAGATGACTAACTGGTGGTTATTGTATTTAAAATTATGGGGGGCACAACTGACAGCAAGTTGTAGACGGGTGCTATCTGATGCATGAATGATAATTATTGTACTTGAAGCTGTGGGGAACACTGAAGACAGTAGGTTACATATGGGTGTTATGTGACAACTTAATGATGGTTACTGTACTTAAAGCTATGGGGGACATAGGAAATGTACCACCACTGCCACAAAACAAATAGCACTACCGCTGTACAGCACCAGGATAACCACACATTTGCCACGTACAGCATAGTACATGCTTTTTAAATTTTATTTTCCAGGATACAGACTAAATGATTATGACCTGCAATCACACAGTCAGGACTCCTCCACCATCTTTTCTTTTTAGGATTATCAGTTCCAAATTCAAATTTAAATGCCCTTAAGACACATGCAGCATGTGGAAAGGAGGGAAGGGTACTTCAGTTGTGGATGCGACATACTGCCTGGGGTACACCTTCCTGCCTAATAAAGTGCACAGTTCCAAAACTCTTGGGTATAGTCCGATGTGTAGGGCACAACAAGGACATATTTGAAGTACTTTGCCCAGTTCTGGAGACTGCAGTCTCTGTAAGGATTTGAACAGAAAAGTGACAGTTCAAAGAGGGGTATCAGTAACACTCAACAGTTGCCACTAAAATTGAAGAGATGGAAAAGTACAGTCATTAATACATACATTATCAAGGGGAGGCCGGACTGGAGAATTATGACAAACATTTGTATAAAGAGGGAAATCATAAAATAGTGTTAGAAAAAGCATCATTTGCAAAAGGAGGCGCTAACAAAAAAGAAAATGAGCAATGAGGCTGAGGAAAGACAGACAGAAGGGGAAAAGTACAGTTGTGTACACTTACCATAAATGTAGATGTTCGATTGTATTCACTAATGCAGTCATTACATTTGGGTAATCCTGTTGCCCTCAGTCGGCATGAATTCCAAAGTCTTGGGTCCTGCATCGGTTGCTGTCGCCCTTTCCCTGACGTCAGGTCGTCAGGGGTATAAAAGATGCAGCCATTTTCTTCAGTTTTTCTTGCCCCAGATGTCAGGTGCCCCCAAAAGGGTAGGCTAGATATATATATAAAATATATATATAAAACATACATGCACCAAGCTAAACTTTTACCTTCATCTACAAGCAGATACACCATATAGGTTGTATAGATCAGAGAAGTAAAGATGTTCCAGCAGAAATAAGGGGGGTGGCGGGTGGGTAACCAGGACTGCAACAGTGAATACACTCGAACATCTACATTTATGGTAAGTGTACACAACTGTACTATGTTCTTCGTGTTTCACTGTTGCAGTCATTACATTTGGGTAGAGTCCCAAAGCTATGGTTGGGAGGCTGGAGCTAAACAGCATTAGGTGTGGCTATAAGGCCCTGCAGAACTGCAGTGGCAAAGCCTGCTCTGGATTTAGAGTAAAGTGGCAGATTGTGCTCTGGTTGAATGTGGCCTAATGCCGTTAGGCACTGGCTTACCATGCTGAGAGTAGCAGAAACGAATGCAGTGACCTATCCACTTTGAAATAGTCTGCTTGGAGATAGCCTTTCCTTGTGATGCTGTGGCATATGCCACTAGTAATTGTTCTGTTTTTCTGAAAACTTTAGTTTTGTCCAAATAGAATCCAAGTTGTCTGTGTACATCCAAAGAATGCAGAATTTTCTCCCCCTTGTTCTGTGGTTTTGGATAAAAAGTTGGCAAATGAATAGTTTGGTTTAGGGCTACACTGGACACCACCTTAGGCATAAATGTAGGGTTTGTCCTCAGAGAGACCCTGTCTGGATAAAAAATGATAAAGGGTTCCACAGCCATGACAGCCTGTAGCTCTGACTCTCGTGTTGCAGACGTTAGTGCTAGGAGCAGAGCTGTTTTCCAAGATAAAAACTTTATATCTGCAGTTGCAGCTGGCTCAAGAGGTGGTAGGGTGTGTTTTTCCAATGCATAATTGAGGTCCCATGCAGGCATTGGCGGTCTCCTTGGAGGCCTTAAGTTGTTGGCTCCTCTGACGTACTGCCTTAATAAAGGATGAGAAAAGAGTGGTGGCTCTGTATTGTAATGAGCCGAAATGGCAGAGGCATGGATTTTAATTGATGAAAAAGATAGGCCTTTGTTCAGCATCTCAGTTAAGTATTGCAAAATATGAGGAATATTTGGTACAGCTGTGTCAGTTCCTTGAGCTTGGTTCCAAGCACAAAATCTCTTCCATTTCCCAGCATAGGATTTTCTAGTACTAGGCCTTCTGGCTTCCAAAATGACATCCATCACAGCTTTAGTGAGAGGTGTGCTTTGTATGGCTACATTATCCACCATGCTGCCAGGTTTAGAGTCCTGAGTTGACTGTGCAGAATCTTTTTGTTTTGTTGGGACAGTAGATGAGGTATTTGTGGTAAGGTCCAGGCTGGGTATTGAGACAAGATCAGATACCAGTACTGGCGGGGCCAGTCTGGGGCAATCAAAATCATTTTTGTTTTTTCCTGTCTCACGTTTAGGAGTACCTTGGGGAGGAGAGGCAGTGGAGGAAAGGCATATACTGATAGGTTTTTCCAGTTGAAAGATAAGGCGTCCACTTTCCATGCTTGTCCTTGTGCAGAATCTTTTTAGTTGATAGTTGTGAGGGGAAGCAAATAGATCTGTGTCCGGGCGTCCCCATTTCTTTGTTATCATGCTGAAGACTTGTGGATACAGGTGCCAGTCATGGGGATCCATGAGGTTTCTGCTTAGTTCATCTGCCAGAGTATTGTCCTTTCCTGGCAGGAATTGTGCCTGCAGATGAACTTGGATGCTGTGTCCCATAAAGCCATGACTAGTCTGCAAAGGGGGTAAGAATGCGTGCCCCCCTGCTTGTTTATGTACCACATGACTGTGGTATTGCCAGTCATTATCAGTAGTTGTCCCGGATGAATTTGGTACTTGAAGGCTGTCAGGGCATTTTGAACATCTAGCATCTCTTTTGGATTGATATGTAGATACATTTGATTTGTGGATCAGGTGCCCTGAATGCCTCTTCCTGCCATGTGGGCCCCCGAGGCATAATCTGATGCATCCGTTGTTAGGGTCTGCCTGGCTGGGGGCAGTGAAAATGGTTGTCCCTTGTTTTGGTGACAAGCCTTTGCCCACCATCGCCTGTTGCAGACAGGGAATGAGAGTAATCATTGTTTCCAGGCTGTGGCAATGTTGTGTCCAGACACTTTTTAGGTACCATTGAAGTTTCCTCATATGCAGTCTTGCATATGGAATTAGTAGGATGCAGGATGCCATGAAGCCCAAAGCCTGCAGAATTTTTCTTGCAGATAGCTGGGCCTTTGTTGTCATTTCCTTGAAATAGGTAGTCAGTTGCCTTTGTTTGTCTGGCGTGAGATAAGCCATCTGGGCAGTTGTATTTAAGCTTGCACCCAGGAATAATATCTCTTGAGAGGGTACTAGTTTTGATTTCTTTTCATTGACTGTGTACCCTAGGCATGTTAAAAGTCTTTTCACAAACGCCAGATGCTGTAGTAGAATGTCCTTGTTCTCTGCTTGAATGAGGCAGTTGTCCAAGTAAGTTTATATTTGTATTCCTCTTTGTCTGCAGAAAGCAATTACTGGTGCCAGGCACTTTGTGAAGACCCTGGGCACAGTAGATAAGCCAAAGGGCAGTGCAGAGAATTGGTAATGCTTTGAACCAGCCTTGAATCAGAGGTATCTTCTGCATGATTGTCTGATTGGGACATGCAGGTATGCCTCTTTTAGGTCTAAAGTGACGAGCTAAGCCTTTCTGCCCAGCATGGGCAGAAGCTGCAGCAGGATCAACATCTTGAATTTTGGTATATTCAGGAAAGTGTTTAGAATACATAGGTCCAGTATTGGTCTCCATGCTTTGTCCTTTCTGGGTACCAAGAACAGTCTTGAGTAAAATCCTTGTCCCCGCTCTTGCTGTGGCACTTGTTGAATAGCCCCCATGTCCATGAGGGATGAGACTTGTTTTTGAGCCTCTGCCCATTGATTTTATGGCAGGTCTGGCCAACCTTTTGCCCTTGGCAGGGTATGGAAGTGAAACTTGTAGCCTTGTGACAATATGTCTAGAACCCATTTGTCCTGGGTTATAATGTGCCAATTTTGAGAAAAAGGTGCTATTTTTCCCTAAGGGTACTGCCAGTAGATAAGTGCTTGGTGCAGGCAGGGGGAAGTCATTGGGACTGTTTCCTGTATTGTGATTTGTCTTCTCCACTTTTGGAGGTAGAAGCACCCCATTGCTTAGACCTGTACGAACCTTGTGGCTGGGATCTGCCTCTAGGGCATCTGGATCTGCCCTTTTGAGGTCAGTCTGACAATGGAAAGGACCAATTCTTTGTAGACCAGTGTCTGCTAAATGTAGGTGGCTGTACTTGTAAAAAATCTTTGACCGTTTGCATAGATTTAGCTTTGTCCTCCATTTTCTTTAACACCAAACAAGGTATCATGCTGTAACAGTGCATCTAATAATTTAGCTTTGACATGATCAGGCAGATTTTGTCCCTTTAACCAAGCATGCCTCCTAATTACAGAACCTGTAACAGCGGCCCTGCAGGAGGCCGCCAGAGAATCAAAACCACATTGCAAAGTATGCTTTCCAACTTGTTCAGCTGCATGCAATAAGTCCTGCATTTCTTTGTTTTCTGCACATTCAGAATTTACCAACATTTTCTGTTTAAGCATGACATATTGCTGATATTTGAGCATATGAAACTGGCAATTAAAGGCCCTTATAGCCAAGGTAGCAGATGTGTAAATCTTTTTTCCCCATCTATTCAGTGCCCTAGAATCTCTGTCGGAGGGGGTAGGATTTTTTGCAGTGGAAGCCTTAACCCCTTTGGGACCCTGAGAAATAGTTTCTGGGTCTACAGCAGGGTTTTTGAAAAGGAATTTATGAAAGTCAGGAACCCTGTAGTATCTGTCGGGCTTAACAGGAGTTGGAGGTAAGGAGTCAGGGGTCAGACTAGACTCTGAAAACATATCATCTACAATGCCTAACACAGGTGGAATAGCTAGAGGCCTGTGTTGAGGTAGTAGAAGAAAGTCCCTGAGCCTCTGCTTAGAATCTGAAAAATCTTGGCTCTTCCCAGTGGAAATGCTCCCTCAAGGCATGCAAGGTTTCCCCGAAGGAATAGTCCTCAGGAGGAGAAGCTGAAGGAATAGATTAATCAGCATCAGAATCCTTATAGGGGGGCAGAGAATATTCCTGATCAGAAGAGGAATCAGACGAAATGGAAACCTGATCTGAAGATTCATAGGCTGTCTCTTGCCTAGGCCTCTTATCAGGAGGGGGATGGGAACCCCTGATCAAGGTAATTAAGTCTTCAGCCATTTTAAGCATCTATTTTTTGGGCATGGAGGCCTGTCCATGTGGCTGGTGAACTTGTTTCTTTGCCTTTAAAGGTGCTTTAGTCTTTGCCTTTGAAGCTGAAGTCAGTTTAATGTATAATTGTTTAGGTCTGAATACACCCTCAGAAGACGATGCCTGCTCAGAGGCTCCAGACCCATCGGAGGGAATAGTCTCCGAGGCCCCAATACCTTGAGTTTCCAGTGGCCTGACCGACTCCACGTGGGTGTTGGTAGCAGCCTGTGTCTCTAAAGTAGCAGATGTTAGGGGCTGCGAAAGCGCCACACTGAGAAATGGCGACTGGTTTAGGAGAAGCTTTGTCGTCGGTTTTGGACCTCGGTTGCCTGTCTTTTTCTTTTTCTTTGCGCTTTTTGTGAACTCCGGTAGTCAGATGGCTATCTGACAACATTGTATAATTAAATCTGCGTCCAAAATAGCTTAATGCAAAGTCGTACAGACGCTTAATAGTGCGTTGGTTAAATCTAGCACAAAACCGACAACTTGAAATGTCGTGGTTAGGGCCTAGGCAAAGAATACAGTAAGAATGATAGTCCTTATGAGGTATTTGCTTCCCACAAGAAATACAATTATTAACTTTTTCTGACATCGGTCTGGAGCAAGAAAAAAGTTTCCCCGATGGGGTACTTAGCTTTTAATAAAGACTTCGGATCTGAAACTCGAACACGAAAATCTCAGGAGTTGGCCGACCAGCACTTGCGAACTGCTTCTGCTTCGGGCACCGTGCGGCAAGAAAGACTGAAGAAAATGGTGTTGGCTGCATCTTTTATACCCCTGACAACCTGACGTCAGGGAAGGGGTGACAGCAACTGACGCAGGACCCAAGACTTTAGAATTCAGGCCGACTGAGGGCAACCTGCCAGCAGGATTATCCAAATGTAATGACTGCAACAGTGAAACACGAAGAACATCATGACTTTTCGCATTTCAGAAAACAGTGACTTTAAGGATGAAGCTCCTAGGACAGGGCAGTAAAGGAGTTAAAATGTGGTAGACACAAGATAGACAGTAATATTAATAAAGTGAAAGCTGTGAATTCGACACTACATCGATAAGAACGAAGAGGTGCTGTACAACCATTGTGTTTTTATCTGTAGTTCGTGCTTATGGTTCTGACAATAGCCATCTTGCATTTATCTCATTTTGATGTGGGAATTGATCTGAACACTCATGGGGGTAGTCATCTTAAGAAGGCTATAGTCCGAGGCAAGCTGCAGTAGATAATCAATTGTATGAAAACACAGCTTCTCAGTGTACCCTTTTTACTTACGTTAGTACACTGGAGTGGATAATCATCTTTATAGTGCACCCCTTCTATTTAGGTTAGTATACTGACCTCAAATAAAGAGTAAGTGCAGACGATTTAGCACCACAGTTTTTAGCTGATTAAGGTTTCTACCATATAATTCCATGGCTTGGGGTTTAGTCCTCCTAGTCTCTCTTCATTATTGAAATCTGTACTCTGCTTTTCCTCCAAAAGCATGCTGGTTGCTTGGTTACACTAATCTGCTTCACATACACATTGTATTTACAATTGTTTTGAGCCGTGGGTCTTTGATGAAAAGTGTTCATAAATGATATTTTCATTTACACGGTTAATAAATAAATAAATTATAAAAATGTGTTCAAAGTCATGAGTAGGACCACTAAACTGAAACTAAAAAGATGATAACTGAAAACAGAAAATGTTACCAGTGCCAGCTGTTACTCATGGCTGGTGCACAGGTCTCAGGGGAGGGGACCAGGTTCCTCCTCCCAAGCAATAAAAGCACTAGAGAATACAATTTGGGATTTACATCTTACTAAGTTGCCAGATGACCAGCAGAAGGAATAAACACAAAGATGTTAAAACTCTGAATTCAGAGTAAAATATGGTCACATCTCATTAACTGCACAACGTACATACATACAAAAGGACAGAAAAAGAGGGAAGCGGAGCCTATTTCCTCCTCTCTTAGGGTAAATTATGGAGCAGGGACTCCCGTACATTCACATATGTTAGAAAACCTGGATATGAGGGGCACTCGGACATTCCTTTATCAGAAGACATGAAAAGAAAGGGTATCCACAAGTTTCTTTATCAATATAATTAAGTTATGTTATATCTGTAGTGAAAATGAAAACAGTTTTTATTTTGCTATGCCACTGGTGGAAAAAGAGACCCACCTATGGTTTCACAGCAGGAAGTATGGAAAGGACATTTTATGTCAAAGGGAAGGATGGAAAAATATATAGTTTATTTAAAAAATATGCCAATGATATATATATTTTTTGTTTTTTAAGATTCATCACTTGAACCTTTTGCTCCTAAATGACATTTTGAAGGACTCGAATTCCCTAAATTGTGACTTGTCTGGGGCACAGATTCCAACAGGTTATCTGCAAGTCCAGGTACAGAACTACCTGATACATCTAGAAGAGCACTAGTTCGTACGGCAGGTCTTGCAATGCAGCAGAGATGTCATCCATCATGACTTACTGGACAGTTTATCAAGCAAAAGTCATATGTTTCTATATAAAACACACAATAAAACACAAAGTATTTGCCCTGGGAGGGAAGCTGAGACCCCCATGCCCTACACATGGTTCCATTTTCATCTCAGTGTTTTAAATAACAGACTCCAAAAATATCACAATTTGAAGAAGGGAAAATATTTTGGTTTTGTGGTGACCTCGGAAGTAGAAGGGCTGTTAAAAGTGAACCAGCCCTTTGGGCAATTGTGCTCAATGAAGAATTATTCAGATTCCAGGACTCTTTTTTTTTTTTTTTTTTTTTGAACAAGTGACCTATACTCAGATATTTTCTTTTGGTTCTCCTATCACCTAGTCTAGCATTTGTCAAAAGTGCACAAACATGGCAGGAAAACAGGGACTCGTATGTGACACAACAGCTGCCTATTAAGAAACAAGCTATGACTCCCTGATGCATAATTCACACCTCTGTCTACCATTAAAAATCACCAGATGATGTTATGGTCATTAAGAAATGCTGACCCAAGGTTATGTCACCCAAGCTTCTAGATCAATAGACTGCAAGCTTAATATTCAGACTTAAACCTAGCAGGGAAATATCTTCACATTTCTGTTTAATAACAAAAGTTCTCTGTAGTATCAGAAGTGAGGTCAGGATCAGCAAATATCTTTTTCACCTTCCAGATGAAGAATATCAGCTCATAATGTCCACCCAGCTCAAACTAATCAGTCCAGCAGTACGCCAATCCGATTTCCAAGGACCGTTCCTACCATTCCACACCCGATGACTTGTCCTCAGTTTCTTTGGCAAACTTGATGTGAAGTAATGAGGCTCATTTCTCTTCTTTCATTAAACAGGATGGGGAGGAGAGAGAGAGAGAGAGAGAGAAGACGTCCACCTATTCAATTCCTAGCAGAGTAAAGAAAATGGGCATGTGTTTGTATCTTTTAAGGGGTTTGAGAGATTTCAGACATTTCTTCTTCAAAGTCAGACTTGCAGAAACAAACAGCAGTCATTCCGCTTATTAGGATGTCAGATCATTCTGTTTGTCTCTAAAGTGCACAGACACAGATAACTGATGAGGGGCAATAGTGTTTTCCCCACTTACAAATCAGCCTACAAAAATAAGATACTACTGACTCTGGTCAGATGTAATGCATGTCAAGGCAACAGCTACACTTCATTTGCAGTAAATCAGGTTTTAAAAAAATATAAATTAGTGTTTTCTGCAGTTCAGGTTATTTGAGCATTAACCTCTAGTTGTTACATTATTTATCCTATTTCGGTTGTGATCTTGCGCTCTCATCCATTAATCTCTCAGCATTTAGTCCTCTGCGGATGCAGACCTAGGAGTTTCCGGGCCTTCTGCTAAATGCAGTTTTTGTCTGAATAACCATTAAGGAAATAACAATATTAATGTTACTACACTGTAATATTCAAACATGTAGGCAAGAAAACAATGTAATGCAGAGGCAGGACTTTTTTAAAAATACCAATCCTGCACTTGAATAAAGTGTCCCCTCACCACCACCCCTCGTATGGATCTTACTTCTTTTACCACATTATTTTTATATAGTTTCCTTCCTACAAATGGCTTCAGTCTGACTTGTAAATAACACGATGTATATTGCCACACATACATGCTACTTAATAGTATATATATATATATATATATATATATATATATATATATATATATATATATATATCTTAACTGAGAAACTCAACGTGATGGAAATGCCCTCTTTCACACTGACCAGAGATTGAATCCTACATCAAACTGCGCAGCTCTCAGCATATAACTTATAGATCAATACTCCAGTCCATTTATCCTCAACCTCTTTTCCCCATTTTGCACATGGGGTCAGGGTGTCACTTCAGCAGTGACAATTATCTCAAGCCAAGGTTTACAATGCTGGGTGGCTAACCCTGCCATGGTAGTTCATTCGCACCACTCACTCTCACACACACTGTCACCTATGGCCAATTTAGAGAGTGTCCAATCCACCTACCGCATGTCTTTGGAATGTGGGAGGAAACCGGAGCACCCAGAGAAAACCCATGGAACCTCAGGGATGACATGCAGACTCCGCACAGAAGGCACATCAGATAAGAATCAAACTGGAGAACCTCTAGCTGTGAGGTGACAACACCACCTCAGCCACCCTATATATAAAAATATGGTATTTGTGCCTGTGTAAATTACTTAGATGGCAAAATAACACAAATAATAATGCAGAGCCTCTCAAATGCTTTGGAAAATGGTATAAAGTGTTTCTAACGTACTGCAAAATGTAGGCACAACACAACTATGTTCTAATCTTGGGAACACTGTACAACACCTCCCCCAAGCACTACAGGCATGCAGTGGATAGCTCTATCCTCATTATATACACCACGTAACAACAGTACAGGCAGTACATACCTCTATCCTCATTATTTTATACCACGTAATAGCAGTACAGGCAGTACACAGCTCTATCCTTATATTACACCACGTAACAGCACTACAGGCGGTACACAGCTCTATCCTCATTATGTTATACCATGTAATAGTAATACAGGTACAGTGGAATTCATGTGCTCGGTACACTAAAGTACAGTGTTAACAGACTTAATTTTACTTATCTCAGATTTTACTCAACAGGACTATTTCACTTATCCCAGGTTTGGCAATTGGACACAGGCTGGCTAGTTACTTATAGACCCAGGGCTGCCAGGCTTTATAGCTGGCACATAATAGCCGATAATAGTGCATAGACCCTTCCCACTGTTACTTTACTGTTAGCATGGATCCCTAGCACAGATTGGAGTAGAAGTGGTCCTCAACCCACTTAGTTCCCAAAAATACCCATGCTCTATTTTAGCACCATTGGTCGACATAACCAAATCAACTGGAGCCAATTTTTACATTGTCAAGTGTCTAGCCCTGATGTGGTTTTCGGTCTATGTTCTGTATTCTGTATTATCCTATCTAAATTATACTGCACACCACAGTCAATGCCTAAAGGTTGGTCTACACGACTCTTCTCCTGATAAGCAACACCTAGAATCTGTGCCGCTGCTGCCCTGACCTCTGTTCACGTCTGAGTGTACTTTGTTGGCATACGTTTGAAGTTCAACTATGAGAGGTGAGTTTGAGCCCAGTACCTTCCCTCTGTAAGGCAGAAACACCCAGCATATATTTGGGAGAAAACCTACAGAGACATCAGGTAGAAGATGCAAACTCTATACAGACAGTGACTGTTAGTTAGGAGTGAACCCTTGACCCTGTGTCTTGAAAGCCAAGACCTTAACCATTATGTTGCCATGTACTTGGCAGGACTGTCTAGATAACATGGGACAAAATGAATTGGTGTTGATAATGAGGGACCTAAACAGACAAATCGGGACAGATAAAATAAGATATGTGAACTGCCTGGATCCACTATGGTGAAGCAACAAGAATAAAGAAGGAGAGGTCATTCTAGACTTGTCTGGTAAATGGCCTGATGGGGGACAACACATGGTTCATCAAAACAGGCAGTTACAAGATCAAATGTAAGCAGGTGGTCAGAGAAGGCTCTAAGGACAACAAGGACTTGGCTGAACACCTGGAAGCTGAGTGGAGTGAAAGCAAAGAAGTTTAAAGAAATACTCAGGAGTCTATAGTTTCTTTAGGAGAAAAGAAAAATAGGTGGAACCAAACGAGAATGTCCCTGTCTCAAAATGGCATGCGAGAAGATGACGGAACAGATATGTAGCTGTGCCAGGCATGGGAACAAGGTACGTAAAGAAAGCCTGTGGTGTAATGCAGAAGTCCAGGAAGTTATCAAAAGAAAGAAAGAAAGCATGCAGGATGAAGTGGGAGACATAAAACACACATCAGGCTAAGAAAGACTATTAGTTAGTTAACAAAGAGACTAAGAGAGCAGTTGCAATAGCAAAGAACAAGGCATCAGAGGCATATTCTACCAGCTTCTGGAAAGTGACTTGGTAGGCATATTCTACCAGCTTCTGGAAAGTGACTTGGTAGGCATTAAACCAGCTTCTGGAAAGTGACTTGGTAGGCATTCTACCAGCTTCTGGAAAGTGACTTGGCAGGCATTCTACCAGCTTCTGGAAAGTGACTTGGTAGGCATTCTACCAGCTTCTGGAAAGTGACTTGGTAGGCATTCTACCAGCTTCTGGAAAGTGACTTGGTAGGCATTCTACCAGCTTCTGGAAAGTGACTTGGTAGGCATTCTACCAGCTTCTGGAAAGTGACTTGGTAGATGCCACAAATAAACTTTCAGGTTGAAGGCAACAAAAGAAAGACAAAGAAGACATTTTTCAGAAGTCATTTAGAAGGGATGTCAGCAATATTCTGCTCATCAGTCTAGGGATCATCAAAGGCAGGTGGAAGGGGTACTCCAAGAAGCTTCTGAGTGAAGAATACCCCACAGTAGCTGTACTTCCCCATGCACATCCATCAACGAAAGAGGAAGAAGAGAAGGAATAACCCACCTTAGAAGTACAAGGGGCACTAAGGAGAATGAAGTCAGAAACCAGCAGGCTCACATGAAGTCACAACAAATATGATCAAGATGTTGGGGTGCATTAGGAGAGAAATGGCTACAAAGGGTACTCATTGCAGTAGGGGAGAAAGGCATATCCTACATGAGTGAAGAATAAGCAGTGTAAAGTCAATATACAAGAACAAAGCGGACACTCATAAGTGTGCCAAGTACAAACAGATCAAATTCTTGTCACACTGCATGAAATTCCTGCAAAGGCTGTTGGGTAAAGGAATACAAAGAGCAGCAGGAAGTAAGATGTAAGATTACCAGTTTGCATTCAAGTGTCACAAACTTTGTAGCGTGACAGATAGTGCAGAAGAAGTTGGAGGTGTGTGTGGGGGGGGGGGTCCAACCGGGCATTCCTAGACTCAGGGAAAGCATATAGTAAGTCTCCTAGAAAGCTGATTTGGGTAGTCATATGATGGTTCAATAACCTGGAAACACTGGAAGAATTAGCGCAAGTTATGAACAAGGACCAAAGGAGACAAGTAAGGACAGTGTTCAGACTCACAGGGAGGTTCCCAGTAGGAGTGGGTGTGCATTTTGGCTCAGCTCTGAGCCTGCTCCTGTTGATACTGGTTAAAGACTACATTAGCAAACAGGTTGAAAGAGACAGATAACCAACCTGCTGTATGCAGACAATGTGGCACTGCAGATGCACTTTGAGCAAGAACTTCAGCAAAGGTTAGGGAAGCAGAATGAAAAGACGAAGGCACAGCGGATAAAATGGACTGCAAAGGAAGCAGTCATGGCAGGAAATGGAGGAAATCAAAACAATCTGAAAATTGAGCTAAAAAGGGCAAATATTGGAGCAGGTTAACAGCTTCAAAAGGAGAAATAAAATACCAACAAGACCACCAATCCAAAATGTAAAGCGAATTTAATGAAACACTTAGCGCCTCGGCTTACACAGCCTTCCATCTTGGAAGGCCAGTTACCACCTATGAAGCTATGAATTTACTCCAACAGTCCTACCAACAGGCATTATCCCACTGACACCTCCAGTACTACAGACAGGCATTATCCAACTGACTCCAAAAGTCCTACAGGCAGGAATATCCCACTGATACCTACAGTATGACAGACAGACATTATCCTGCTGACTCTTACAATGCTAGACAGGCATTATTCAACTGATTCCAACAGTCCTACAGACAGGTAGTATCCCAATGACACGTACAGTACTACAGACATGCGCTTCTTAAACAAAAAACATCTTTATTAAATTATTTATTTATTATTTATTTATTTAATTATTTATTTATTTTATATTTGTTAACCGGGCTAGTCTAGCTGGATACATATCCTTTTTCAGTAGAGGCCCGAGGAGAAAAGCTCCAAGATAATGGTAAAACACAAGTTGAAAAAAACAAGTTAAAAAACAAGTTATAAAATCTATAGGTTATAAAAAATACAAGTATAAAAAAGGGTACGTGTTGCATTTACAGGATTTGAGAAAAAAAATTTTTCATAGAAGTACAATGAGACAAAGATCAATCGGCAGGTAATACATAGCAGAGATATCTTAGATACTAATAGTGTATATACTAGTTCAAGAGTCACCCGTATATATTTAGGGTAGAGAGAATTTTAAAGATCTGGAGATGGGAACATGAACTAAGGGGATAGGGGACTAGATGGGTTTGATATGAAGGTTTGATATGAAGGTTTGATGTGTAAGGTTAGTCAGGTTCAGGGCATGGGCATAGCCATTGTGTCTTGAGATATTCTTTCAGGTTGTTTTTGAACTGATTGTGAGAGGTTGTAATTCTAAGGTAGTTTGGTAGGGCGTTCCATGGCTTGCCAATGGAGTTGGCAAAGAGGGCGTCACCGCCGGAGTTGTTAGCTTTAATGGTTAGGATCTGGGTGCTATTGGATGATCGGAGACTATTAAGGTTAGTGTATGGGGTCAGTATGCTACACAGTGAGGGGGTTCTATCTGGTTGATTAATTATTTTACAAGCTTCAGTGAGTTGGTTAAGTTTGAGAAGGTTGGGCAGTTCCAACCAGCCAAGTTTCCTCAGGTTAAGACAATGGTGGGTGCGATATGGGGAACCTGTTATAAATCTAGCAATGTGGTTACAGGCCAGAGAGAGCATGTTAAGTTCCCGTTTATTGAGGAAAGAAGACTGGGGAGGCATAGAGGAGGGTGGAGAGGAGATGTGTGTGGGCAATGGTTAGTTTGGCAGTAGGAGTTAAAAAAATTTTTATTCTGTACATGGATCCAAGTTTTTTGTTAACAGATTTTACGGTTTGGGTAATGTGTATGTCAAATTTGAGCTTATGATCAATAGTTACTCCTAGTAATTTAGTACTGGTGACAGGGGTTATGATAGTCCCATTATTGGATTTAACATGGAAGGTAGTATTATTATTATTTGGGAGTTCTTTTCCTGGGGTTGAGAAGACATTGGGAAAAAATAGTAGTAATTTGGTTTTGGTTGGGTTGAGTAGAAGTTTCAGGTCGGTGAACCATTTTTCTACTAGAGAAAAACAGAGTTGAGTGGTGGTTTGGAGATTAAGGAGGGAGACATCTGAGCAGATTAAGATGGAGTCGTCAGCATATTGGATGCAGTTGGATTGAGGGATGACTGAGTGAAGGTCATTAATGAAAATGGAAAACAGAAGTGGACCCAATATTGAGCCCTGAGGAACACCTATGGTGTTGGGAAGCAGGCCTGATGGTCTGTTTTGCCACAGGACAGCCTGTTGCCTACCAGTGAGGTAAGCCTTGAACCAGGTTAATGCTGGGGTATCCAGATGTAGGGTTGCTAGGGTGGAAAGAAGGAGCTGGTGATTGACCATATCGAATGCTTTTGACAGGTCAAGAAAGAGGGCAGAGGATATTAGTTTGCTATTGCGATTGTTATTAATGGAGTCGACAAAGGAAAGGAGGGCAGTGGTTGTACTGTGGTGGGGGCGAAAGCCATGCTGGGTGTTGGACAAGAGATGATTGCAGGTTAGGTAGTGAAGAAGTTGTTTGTGGATGCATCTTTCCATAATTTTCGCTATTGGGGACAGTATAGCTATTGGTCGATAGTTTGATATTTCCGTGGAGGGACCTCCTTTGTGAAGCGGAATGATGTAAGAAATCTTCCAAATAGTGGGGATATTAGCTTCAGTAATGGTTCGATTGATAATGATTGATATAGGGTATGCAATAGCATCAGACGCAATTTGTAAGAATTCTGCTGGGAGGTGATCAGCTGCTAGGGTGGTTGGTTTGAGCTTTTTTAAGAGAGAACGTATGTGGGATGAGGAGACTGGCTTAAAAGTGAACGGGGCAGGGGCATCATCATGGGATTGTGTGGCAGATGGGGGAGAGGAGGTTAGTTGACTGGCAAGGGTTTGGATTGTCTCGGTGAAGAAAGAGTTAAAGGAATTGGCTATTTCTTCCTGCCCTTTCTCAATGAGTTTCTCGGGGGTTGGGGTAGTAGTTTTACCTGGGTGTTGGAGGTTGTTAAAACATGCCCAGAATTTCTTTGGGTTGTTCTGGTGTTTCTGCTGGAGGTGGCAGAAGTATTGTTTTTTGTCTTGGGTAATGGCTGTTTTAGTAGTGTTTCTTAGTTGTTGAAACTTAGTACGATCTAGGGGGGGTTTTGTGGCTCTCCATTTATCCCAGGCTTGGTCACGGAGTTTAATTTTGTTTTTTGTTTCTCTAGTAAGCCAAGGAGCTATACGTGCTTTGGATCTAATTTGTCTAAGTGGGGCATGTGAGTCAAGTATCTTAAGGAATGTGTTGTTAAAGTAGGACACACTATCCTGGAGGGGTAGGGTTTTTAATATGGTCCAGTTACAGGATTTTAGTTCTGCAAGAAATTGTTGTGGGATAAATTTCTTTTTGTTTCTGATTAGTCTATATACGGAAGGGTTGGGAGAAGGGCATTTATGTTTAATAATATAAGTTATAAGGTGGTCACTGAGGTCACTGGGAAGGGTGCCTGTAGTATAGTTGTTTGAGTCTCTATTGGTAAGGATCCAGTCTATGGTACTTTCTTTTTGGAGAGAATTGCCTATTCTGGTAGGGGATAGGATATGTTGGGAAAAACCATATAGGTTAATGGGTTGTGGGGTTGAATGGTTAGAGCAGAGAGACCAGTCAATATTAACGTCCCCAAGTACTATGGTTTCTTGTGGGTAGTTGGTGGCTAACCAGCACAGGG